>NW_022196894.1:13368047-13368459 GCF_008632895.1 Mastomys coucha | reverse complement strand
GGACCTCATAAAGTTGCAAAGCTTCTGTAAGGCAAAAGACACTGTCAATTGGACAAAACGGCAACCAAGAAATTGGGAAAAGATCTTTACCAACCCTATATCTGATAAAGGGCTAATATCCAATGTCTACGAAGAACTCAAGAAGTTAGACTCTAGAGAACCAAATAACCCTATTAAAAAATGGGGTACAGAGCTAAACAAAGAATTCTCAATTGATGAACACCGAATGGCTGAGAAGCAGCTAAAGAAATGTTCAAAATCCTTAGTCATCAGGGAAATGCAAATCAAAACAACCCTGAGATTCCACCTCACACTAGTCAGAATGGCTAAGATAAAAAGCTCACGTGACAGCAGATGCTGGAGAGGTTGTGGAGAAAGAGGAACATAACTTCATTGCTGGTGGGATTGCAAA
>NW_022196894.1:13365663-13366966 GCF_008632895.1 Mastomys coucha | reverse complement strand
GTTTGTTTCTTTGTTTTTTGGAGGGGAAACTGGGAATGGAGAAATTTACATATAAATAAAGAAAATAATAAAAAAAAAGTTGAAGACTAGCAGGATACAGGTGATTTGTGGGGGGAGGGCCCTGGGGAATGTTGGTTGGTTGGTTTTTTCTTCTGTACCAGGACTTGTGCATCTGGTAGTTGGTTGGTTGACGTTTTTTGGTTTTGTTTTCTTGTTTTTTTGTTTGGGCTACCTGTTTTCTTTCAGTGGAGATGTTTACCACATTCAGGAAAGGACCAAATCTTTGTAGGTTAGAGATGCCATTTTCCTTTGTGGGTCTGGTGCAGGAAGTTCTGCAGCAACTAAGGTTGGCTTTAGCAAGGGAAGCCATGGCCTTCCACTTTGTGCAGAAGGCCTAGGGGTTCCAGGAACTATAGGCAGACTTTGTTCATAAGTTAAGTGGTGGCTAGTGCCTGGATTATGGTTCCTAGGCAGTGTCACCAGGCCTAGTCAGTGACAGCAGCTGCAGAGCACTGCGCAGGATGGGTTCTTTGTGCAAGAGGTCTCTCTGAGATGTAGTTGGGTCTAAGTAGGAGAAGATGGGGTCCTCTACATGATATGGTAGTATGTGTTGGCTGGGCTCCTGGTGGAGAAACTACATAATGGTCTTGAAAAAGAGTAGTGTGTGAGGAATCACTGTATCAAATACTAAGATTTTTTTTAAAAAATATAATTCAAAACTGGTATTGGAAGAACAATAAGCAAATAAAAGAAACAGTATAAAACCCAGAAAATAGACACCTGAAAAATTACAACAGTATTAATATCAAGGAAGGATGAAACAGAGTGTTTCTCACTAAATACTCATGGACCATGGAAAGAAGGAAGGAAAGAAAGGAGAAGAAAGAAAGGGAAAGAAGAAAAAAAACCACTGAACCTAAACTATGTGTAACCTTTTGACCTGGTGACACAATATTGTCCTCTACAAAGTTCGTGCTGAGAAACCACACAATAAAGTCACTGCATTCCTCTTGTACTAGTACAAGTTAACTGTACATGTGTGTTTGTTCCAAGCTATGTTCATAGCTATCCATAACCACATGTGACTGAGCCACAGGGCAGACATTCCTCCATGGACCTGATACCACAGTTAGGTCATAGAGATCACTGATCTAAGTGTAAAACTTAAACTGTCTTCACTTTTAGCAGGAGAGGTTTGGTATAGTGCCCAGACTAGGTTCAAGTCCAGGATCCCTAGCCTCCTGTGTGCTTAGGGTACAGATGCATACTACCACACCTGGCTTAAACTGTAAACTTTTTTTTT
>NW_022196894.1:13361326-13365604 GCF_008632895.1 Mastomys coucha | reverse complement strand
AATCCACCTGCCTCTGCCTCCCAAGTGCTGGGATTAAAGGCGTGCGCCACCACCGCCCGGCTGGAAACCGTAAACTTTTAAAAGCAGACATGGTAGGGGGTGCTAGCTCAGCAGTTAAAAACACAGGCTGTTCTTCCACAGGACATGGCTTCACTCTCCAACACCGACATGGCAGCTCAGAACTGTCTGTAATTCCAGTCCCAGGGGAGTTTGCACCCTCCCACATATATATCTTCAGGTAAAACATAAGATTAAATAGAAGAAGACATATTTCTAAATATTTTTACCTGTGGCTTAGAAAAAAGTCCTTAAGCTGAAATATCAAAAGCATAATCTATAAAAGAAAATATATAGTGAATTGAATCATCTAAATTATACTTTGATAAGACTATAGCTTGGTGAAAGAGTTCACTCTTAGCATATGTGAGGTTTGGGATTAATTCCCTGGCATTAAAATAAAAGTATAAATTAAAAAAATTAAAATGGAAAATGGCCAAACAACATAAAAACATTAGTTTACTCAAAAGGATAGCAGATAACATACAAAGCTAGTTAGGTACATGTATGAAAACCCTCATGTGTAAATGGGCAAACTAATGATTTGCAATAGCCAAAGACTGTGGACAATCATATTTTCTTTGGAATATAGTTGATTAAGTCACTGGTGACAGAGCCATACAATAGAATCCTATGTAAGAAGAAACATAGCAGTCTCATGCTTTTGGTATTCTCAAAGTTCACATGTGATTCTAATTATGGAACAGTCTGTAAATAACAAAATGATAGGGACAGACAACAGATTAGTGATCGCCAGGAGTCAGAGATTCTGCGACAAAGGATGCTGGCCTAAGAGAAGGTAGGATACAAGAGGAGTTCTTTGTGGAAATGCTATCACTCTGTATATTGATTATTTTGGCTAAAAATCCACATAAGTGATAGACTGGCCAAGTGTGTTGTACCTATGCCAGGGCTACTTTTGATATTGATATTGTACTATGGTTATATAAGATATAATCATAAGAGAAAACTAAGTGAATCTCTCTACACTGTTCTTGTAGCATCCTTTTAGCCTATTAAGTATTTCTAATTAAAAAGTTAAAAAAAGACAGATCTTGTCATTAGACAAATCAGTCTTGTTCACCACTCAGATGGTAATTCAAATGTTAGATTTCAATGCAATAAAGTAATATTTGCATCAGCTCTTTAGTTGCATGTGTGCTTCAAGTCTTCGGTGACTGCCTTATTATACATCCAAGACACACAGCAGCACAGGCAGCACAGGAGGAACACTTATGTACCCTGTTAGTCACCCTCTTTACAGTGACAGATGACACATGTGCTGGTACTCACATAACCTAGAATTTGTAAGCCAAGAAGAAATGGTCTTTTCCAGTAAAATTAAAGAAGACAAATGTACTTAACACATATTCTTTTCTAAGTATTGCCATTTTTAGTGGGTGACAATTAATACAGAGACTTATAACTGGTCAAAATGCTGAGAATAAATGAGTGTTAAATGTCTATCCCTAACAACATATCAATATCTAAGTTCAGGGAATATTGAAAAGAAAAAGTTTCACACAGATTTTAAGGACTTGAAGATGAGAGAAAGCATCCTGTGAAACTGTTCATAAGATGTGTGACTGATGTAATCACGAACACAAGATGTAAATCCTAAGACATGTAAGTAGAAAGGAGCTAGGTAGATGAGGAATGGGAAGGATATGTTTACAAGATACAAGATTTTTGTATTGTCAAAAATGAAATTAAAATATTTTCAACCATTACAATTTTGAGTGTGTCCTATATTTTAATGGGGAGTGAAATACTTGGTTCAAAACCCCAAAATAAATAAGTTTTTTTCTTTACTTACTGAAGCAGTTACAGTCTTATAGCATATATAGGAGATGGGCTAAAAAGGAGGAGGTAGCTTTTAGGATGAAAGGAAGTCAATTTGGAGTGTTTTAAATACTCTGTGCTTTGTGTGGCTTGCTCTGGTGACTGACCACCCAGGGGCAGCTTACCACCACAGAGGAAGTGCAAGCAAGCCTTAAGCCTGAAGCTATTTCTGGGTCAAAATGAAGGAAGTGACAATTCTCTTCTCATTTTTCTCATAGTAAACCAGCTAATTAAGATCAAGGCAACTCACTAGGTGGATACTGGGCATCAAAATGCTAGAAGATGCTCCCATTTCCCTGGGCTAGGTGTGAAACTTAACATTTACAAGTAGATTAACTATGAAGTGTTAAGGAATTAAGTTATGAAGAGGATCCCATGCTTTCTAAAGCAGTTTGTCAGGCCTCAACAGCACAGCAAGAAAAACAGAACTGTAGAGTGTTTGGTCAGGAACCATCTGTGGGTGGCCCATTTCCCTTACTGTGAAATGGGCCTGATAAGACCTCTCAGCGAGGGCTGGAGAGATGGCTCAGCACTTAACAGCACCGACTGCTCTTCCAGAGGTCTTGAGTTTATTTCCCAGCAACCACATGGTGGTTCACAACCATCTGTAATGGGATCTGATGGCGAGTACAGCTACAGTGTACTCACATACATAAAATAAATAATAATTCTTTAATAAAAAAATCCTTCTCCTTGGGACATAACAGCAAGGCAAGACAAGTGTCAGTTTAGCCCAGTGTGTGCTGGCATATGGTCATTCTAAAGTTTCCTGCCAAATGCCTCAGGTACAGAGAGGGATCCAGAAATGTAGACATGTCGCAGACACGTGACTGAGCACATTGCTCTTCTCCTACACCAGCAGGTCATAAACTTGGATAAGGTTGGGGGCTTGAGTGGGTTTAAGTTTAGAAAGCATCAGGCCCTGAGGCGGACGGGATGAGAGTTTGCTATACCATCACCTCACAGAGAGCAGCTTGTAAAGCTCATGATTTTAAGTGTTCACTGGCAACACATGATTGTTGTAGGTACATTATTAGCTCTCAAAATCTTCACCTTTTGGAAGCATTACACCGAATGAGGGGATGCTTAATAAATATATCTCTCACTATTCACATTGTCACAGACAATTGCAGTGAGAGAATGTGTGAGAACCTTGAAGGGCATACAGCTCATACATCAGCTCTCCTTGATGTAATGTGTAGTATCTGAGGCACCTTAATACAACAGGAATTTTCTAAAAGGCCCCAACTGAGTTTGGGTGTATTTCCCCAGCTGGTCTCCTCTGTGCCCCGCTCGCTGGTCCATAAGTTGTTTTAAGTGTTCATTTTACTGTACTCACCAAAATCCCTCAAGTACTCAAAGGTAGTGTGTAATTTTTATCTTGGTCCTTTTTCAGAAGTACAGTAATTTATTGAAAAGATTGTGAAACCAAACTGAGCCTATGTATTATAGCTTGAGTCTGACTATAACATAAAAATATTACAAAGAAAGGGAAATTAGGATTTAGATTCTTATGTAAAAGTTGAGTGTACATGTGATTAGTACCTGGGTATTCTAAGAAGCCTGTGTTAAAAGTAACCAAAATATTCATTTTAACCAATAATCTTTATACCTAACAGGAATAGTGTCTTTGTTGTAAACCTAATGACTATGCTTTAGTTAAGTCGCATTAGCCAGCATCACCCTTCCTACCCCACCCACAGTGTTCTCTCCTTCTGACCACATGTTGAAATACTCTCTTGGGATTTTGAAATCTATTGTGTCCTCCTTTAGGGTGACTTCACAACTTGGCCAGTTATGAAACAACTCTGTAGTTCCTGTTATTTATGTATTTGTCACATCCAACATAAAATGTAGGCCTGCTATCTAAGACTGTAGACTGATCGAAAATTTACCTCCGAATGGCCAGTGCAATTCCCTTTCCTCAAGAGACAAGGGATAACTTGATTGGAAGAGAAACAGGTGCTGCTAGCTGTCATTTGAAAGGAATCTTTTATGGGGTGCGGTGAGTACTGCCATTTTATGACCACAGTTTCTGAACTATCTCAGGACAGAACAACAGAATTGTGGGGTTATATAGATTGAGTTGTCAGCATGTGGTTTCATTCAGTATTAGTTGATCATAAACATTCCTACTGTGAGTGAAAGTTACTGTGAATCTTCATCAGGTTCTATGCTGCAAGGTTTTTGTTTTTTGTTTTTTTTTTAATATGTGTTATTTCTTATTTTCATTACCCAAGATCTAATAAAAGGACAGCAGTTTTCTCTTTGGCTTATAGTAAACAGTGTTTCCCAACAGCCATATATATGAGTTAAAAAGACTGGAGTCTATCTGATCTCTTCCTCCTCCTCCCCCTCCTCCTCCTCCTCCTCCCCTCC
>NW_022196894.1:13342422-13361297 GCF_008632895.1 Mastomys coucha | reverse complement strand
CCTCTTCCTCCTCCCTTCTCCTCCTCATCCTCCTCCTCCTCCTCCTCCTCCTTCTCCCCCTCCCCTCCTCTTCCTTCTCCCTCTCCCCTTTTGTAAAATCACATATGATTTATCAGAATCTGAAGCCTAGTTCGTTTGACCAGATTTTCTCAATATTTTACTTTAGTAACCTTATATTCTCTTATATTCCACCAATTAACCTAACAGAGAACAAAACATAATTTAGATGAATACATTTATTTAGAAAAATATATTATTTTAAAAGATCCACTTTTGCTGATCAAGAAAGATGGAGAAGAGCATGCCCCAGGCTTATCTGGCATTACCTGCTGGTAAAACTTTGAGGTTCTTCCATGTCCCTACATATATGGGGACTTTGGTGCTTGTCACACCTCCATTATATAGTATTATATTATTTTTTAAGCTACTAAAAGTTATTTGGAAATTATTGTTTCAGTTGCTTTATAATGTTGTATCACAGGTTAACTTCTTGAGTTGTTACATGTTCTATGTTGTGATTTTGGCTTATGAATAACTTTGAGAACAACACTGGTGTTTAAGACCATCTTACAAGGTGCCTTAGGGAAAAACCCCACCGTGCTTAAATTCTTGATTATAGGATAGTAATGGTAGCTGACCCTAAATTTATGAGTAAATATTGTATTCAGATTTTAAACATTTGAAGTTGTGGATCTTACTTTTTCTTAAGCTGTTACTTCCAGTTATATCCACCAGCCTATGCTTTCTCCATAGTGGCAAAGCAGGGTGAAATACAAAGGGAACATCTGAAGACAGGACCTATGAGGAAAACTGAGTAAGGACTATAACCAAGGGTGATTCTCCTGCTTTCCACATCTTTGTGGATGAAAGGCTGGATCTATCATACAGGGTACATGTAACACAGGTTATAAAGGCGCTGGTGCCTGTGTACACAGATCCATGAGGCTACACGTAACACAGGTTATAAAGGCACTGGTGCCTGTGTACACAGGTCCATGAGGCTTCCACCTAAGTTTTCCTTTGTTTTGCTAGGTTAATAATGACTTGGGCACTCAGTAACTCAGTTTCAAGAAAAGAAATGCCCCTTGTCCTCTAGATTGTCATCATTTATCAAAAATGATAGTCTTTGGCCCCTAGATTTCGGTAGCATCCCTGGTATTTTGATTGATAATTCTGTCATTTGACAGTACCAGAATCCATTTAGATTCAGTTCTTCTTGTAGTTTTACTTAAATTACTTTAAAGATAGACCACATTTTTTTATTTCATACTATTTTGCCTAACTTAATGCTCTCAGGACAGTACAAGACAATGATTTGTCAGTCATTCAGAGTGGTTCTTACTCACAAGTGGGCATTTGTTGTGTTTTAGCATTCAGTAGAATGGAGACAAAATGACTTCCTATTGCCGAGTGGAAGCAAACTCTCAGGTCTTTCTATGTAAGACTATTCCTGTAAATATCTTCATTGAAAGATCATGGGGCTTTGGGTTATGATCCTTCTAACTGGGTTAAAAGAAAGTATCATTGTGGCTGTCCATCCAGTCAGTTCTTTGCTGCACCGTTTGATGTGTTCAGTAACCTATACATAACCTATATACAGCAAGAGTCTTTTGTCTTTTAATTTGTAAAATTTCATTGGTTTTTCTCAGTAATTAATTTTATCTTTAGGTAGGTATTAAGACAAATGGGTCCATGTACAGGACTTGCTTCTGGCTATGATGGAGTAATAAATGTTGGAAAACTTTCTTGCATAGACCCAGCTAAAGAGGAAGGCAGATAAAGGTACTTGCTCTTGAGCCTGAGTGTGCGTGCTTCATCTCTGGGACCCAAGTGGAAGTAGAGAATAGACTCCCACAAACTTTTGTAGTTTCCTCTGATTTCCAGATATATGCCATGATATGTGTGTGTGTGTGTGTGTGTGTGTGTGTCTGTGCACACGCGTGCACATGTACCTACATGTGATAAAAATTTTATATTTATAAATGAAAGTGATTTCAATAGCATATTCTGTAGTTGTTTGCAACATATAAGCTATTACACCTGCTTTAAAAAATATTAGAAAGGTCTAAAGCCATTGGTGCAAGAATCTATGTAATAAACTTAGAAAAAGCAAATTAATTCTACTTGAAAGAAAACAGTGGTAAACATGAAAATCAAAGTTATACTATAGACAGAATAAAAGAAGCAAATGGTGATCTATTGGGAAAATCTTAATAAAATTGATAAATATCTATCCAGGGATTAGAAACGAGAGGAAACAATTCTGTTGCACAGATTCAACTCAGTTGGAAGTGACTTTATTACGACAGTGAACCCTGCAACATATATAAAATAGACAAGTTGCTCTCAGGATTATACATAGGGCTGGGGACATAGGATAGGGTAGAATAGAGTGCTTCTGGTATGGACAGACCCTGGATTTAATCCCTGCCGTTGACCTGTAGGGCTTACATGCTTAGTCAAGTAATACAGAAGCATAGGCTGAACATTTAAATCGCTCTAAGTGTGCTAAACAAATTGAATTTGTTTTTAAAGGATCTTTCAGTACACTCTGCCATGATGCTGACAGACCACATATGAGAGCCTGTCAGGTGATGTGGCCTGTGAGCAAGTTAGCATGACACTCTTGATCAATGCTTGTCCAACATATTGATTAAGTGACAAGGTACAAACTAGGAGTATTAACCTTGGGAAAAACAACTGATAATTAACTAAGCCTTTCTTTAATTAGGAACATTTGATCTTTCTCTAACATCAGAAAATGTGTGTCTTTCCTAATGAGAGAGCTTCATTTTTTGTGTGTGTTTATGAAATTATATATGAATAAGTATGTGTTTGGGTTTTCTGTGTGAACACATGAATCAGGCTGGGCATAAGTGGGGTCATACTGTTTCTGGACATACTGCTTTAACCCATTGTGAGAATTAAACCAAGACAGTGCTATTTTTAGCAATAGCAATTTGGTTTTTGGTCCTGGAGTAGAGTATCTATATATGTTTATATGTGTGTCTGTTCAAGAGAGAATCCTTTCTCTCTGACATGGTCCTCTGTTCAAACACTAAATTAGAGGGGTATGGATGTAGTTCAGTTAGCAGAGGACTTCCTTTTATGCTTAAAGCCCTGGGATCTATCACTAGTACCTCAAGCACAGCATATTGGCACATGTTGTAACTCCAGCAAACAATTGGTGGAGGCAGGAGGATAAGAAAGTCAAGTCGTCCTGGGTTGTATAAGAAAGCAGCCTTAGCTAGCTATGAAGAGCATGTCAGTAACCAGCACTCCTCTGTGTTCTTGGCATCAGCTCCTGCCTCCTGGTTCTCATATTGAGTTCCTGCCCTGACTTCCCTGGATGATGAATTATAAATAATGAAATAAAACAATTCTTCTCAAAGTTGCTTTTGGTCAGGATATCTCAACACCACAATAGAAAAGCTAACTTAGAAATTGGTACCAGGTCAAAGGGCATTGCTTTGGCAAATTTGACCTTATGTTATTGAGGGGATTGCAGTGGCATTTGAATTTTGGGCTGGAAAAGCTGTTAATTGTTCCAGGCTCAGTGGGATGATCTGTGAGTGCTTGGAAGATAAAATGGGTGAAAGAAATGTAGACAATGAAGGCATTGTTGGTGAAGGTTTAGAGGGAAGCAAATACTCTATCAGGATTGTTCATGTGATATTTTGAATTAAGAACCACTACAGTGGAACCTTTGCTTTACTAGAACGATTGATGTTGGTCAGATGGAGCTGAGAAATTAGTAGTGATTAAGATGAAACCAGCATCATTGACAATCATAAATCTGGGGTATTTCCTCAGGGCCAGCATATAGAAGCTGTGGTCCCGAGAGGTCAGAAGCTGTATCACATGCTGGCAGCTGAACCTAGTAACCTGTAGAGTCACCATGGTGCTGGTATTGGAGGTACAAAGGTGTAAAGGAGAGCAGCTAAGGTTTGGCACTGTGTGGCAAAGCTGGAGTTCCTGAAAAGAAACCATGAGAGGCTGTTATTGAAGGTTTCTGCAACAGCCTCAGTTGCAGGAAAAGTCCCAGGATTGAAGTCATCATGGAGAAAAGTTCAAGCTTGGCACAATGTAGCAGGAACTGGTGAAGGTTCAACAATGTCAGAGGCCTCAGCACTTTGGAGATGCCTATAATATGGGATCAACAAGGACAGCAGCAGCCATGGAGTGGAGCCAGCCTGAGCCTGTGAGACAAGCTGTGCGTGCTGTGGCAAGCACTTTGGAACCTACATCATGAGTCATAGACATCTGACATTGGGCTTTACACTGTTAACTTTACTAGGATCTTAATGTAACTGTTTTTGACTTCATCCCTCTTAGAATAGGAAAGTATTCAACTTATTTTTTTTATTTTATAAAAACCTACAATTATGAGAATTTGGATACTTAAGAAAGAGCCTGAACTGTTAAAATTTTAGAAATTTTAAAGACTATTGGCTTTTAAAAGTTGAAATGTTTTATATTTGATGTCACTATTATGAGATCATGGGGATAAACAAGAATAGAAAGGTTATGATTTAACAGTAACGCTAATAGTTTAATGTTTAACAATATTTCACGTTGACAAGGAGTTAATTGTGCTGAGTGTTTTTTGTTTGTTTGTTTGTTTTGTTTTTGTTTTTTGTTTTGTTTTTGTTTTTTCAAGACAGGGTTTCTCTGTGTAGCCCTGACTGTCCTGGAATTCACTCTGTAGACCAGACTGGCCTTGAACTCAGAAATCAGCCTGCCTCTGCCTCCCAAGTGCTAGGATTAAAGGTGTGCACCGCCACCACCCAGTGCTGGCTGTTTTTTATGTCAACTTGACACAAGGCTAGTATCATTTTGGAAGAGGGAACTTTGCCTAAGAACATTGCCCAACTGGACTGTCTCATTGTGCATTTTCTTGATTGATGATTGATATGGGAGGTCCTGTCCCACAGGAAGTGGTGTGACCCCTGGCTGAGTGGTCCAGAATGATATAAGAAAGCTGGCTGAACAAACCATGAATTGCAAGCTAACAGCAGCACTCCTCAATGAACTCTACATCAGTTCCTGCTCTGACTTGCCTGGATAATGGGCTCCAAGCTGTAAGATGAAATAAATCATCTCCTTCCCAAGTTGCTTTTGGTCATTGTCTTAGTCACTGCTCTATTTTTATGGAGAGAGGCCAGGACCAAGGCAGTCCTTATGAAAGAAAACATTTAATTGGGGTATTGCTTACAGTTTTAGAGGTTTAGTCCATTATCACCATCAGATGATAGAGCATGCCAGCAGGTAGTCATGGTGCTGGAGAAGTATCAAGAGCTGTATCCTGATCCCAAGCTGAGAGAGAGGGAGGGGAGGGATGGAGTGCGGGGGCAGGGGGGCCCAAGAGCTTTTGAAGTCTCAAAGCTCACTCCCAGGAACACACTTCCTCGAACAAGGCCACACTTCCTATTCCTTCTAATACTTTAAATAGTACCACTCTCTGGTCACTAAGCATTCCAATATATGGCCTATGGGGCTCATTCTTATTTAAACCACCAGAGTTATTATGTTGCATCTCATCAATAGAAAAGCCAGCCAAGACATGTATGTAATCCTTCTTTTTTTGTTATTAAAAATGCATGAGTTGATGAGGGCATAGTGACACATCCAAAGCTTTGTTCTTATATAAACCAAGTTCAAATTTCAGTGGTAACATCTATAACAAAATACTTAAAATCTGTATCTCAGTCTTCATACTTAATAATATGAGGATAAGGATAATATCATACCTGAGGTTTAAACAGTTGTAAAACATTTATTATAGCACATGACACATACCAAGAACTGAATAAACAGTGCATCGTTATTAATAATGTACCGTAAACTTTGCCATATGGTTTTTTTTGTGTGGTGGATTGTTATTGTTAAGTTTGTATATGATGTGTTCCCCCCAAAGCACAGGCATTGAAGGTCATATATTCAGAGACAGGGCTTTGAGTAGTGATCAGATCTTGAGAATGCCAACCTGAATGGAATGAGTGGAAAGCTAGGACGACTTGAAGGAAATCGGTTACTGTTTGTGTATGTGTTATTTAAGGTATTTTGTGGCCCCTGGTTGACTGTGTTTCTCTTCCTCACTTCCCCCACCCCCTCTTTCTCCTTCTTTGCTTTTTTTTCCAGCTAACACTGTCAACATAGCCAATAGCTTTGATTCACCACATATTCTTCACCTTGATCTTCTGTTTCAGAGAAGGTCTTAGAGGCTTTTTGTTTGTTTTTGATTTTGTTTTTTTCATATGTTATCACTGTAACCCAAAGCAACCTAGTAGTCTTTGCAAGATATGGCCGTTATTATTTGTATGACTTAGTCTTGGGTTGGAATCTTAGGTTGCTTCTAGGTTTGCAATAAAGGAGATACTTACATAGGGCATTTTTACAAATTCATGCAACATATTGTTTAGTGTTCACTATGTAAGACCCTTGCTTGGCCCTGGGTGCCCAGAGTTTCAAATAGCAGACATAGTCTGTGCATGCAAGGTCCCCAGGGTGAAGGAAAACATGTACAGATAACTCTGGCCAGGGGTGAACATCACCTCCACCCAAGCTAGTGAGAAATTGTGGTGACAGGGCACAATGACAGATTCCAGCTGGAAATCTCAGAGAAGGCAGAGAGAGTTGTAGGAGGAGGGTTAATAGAAGTTCCTGGAGCCAATTATTTAGGGACTCTTAATAAAAGTGGAGGCAGAATCCAGTTAGGAATTTATTAAGGAATTGAGGTGAGAGTTGGTGTGCCTAAGCCTGGTAGGAGATGTAGAGGTGGTAACAAATGGCTGGATTTGAAGAAACTACAGCATGTGAGCAGTGGGTTGGATGTGAAATGTCAAGGATAGATAGACAAGTATAGTTTCCTGTGTTGATTAAGTATGATTTCAGTGTGGCAGAGTCAGGAAGTAAACATCTGGGTACATCTGGAAGGCAGATGAGTTCTGGACTGAGTTAGTTGAGGCTAAAGAACTGTCCCAAGCTTTGTAGCACCATTGCATGGGGACGTTTCCAAACTGGCCAAAGAGGTGACAGTCTGCTGAGCAAGAAGTCTTCCTTGACTCCTGAGTCCAGAGGTAGCATGGCGGCTGCCTTTCGTGACTGCTCCAGCCCCTCCTTTGCACCAGGATGGACTGTGTTCTCTAACTGGGATATGAAATAAAACCTTCCTCTCTTAAGTTGCTTTTATCAGGTACTTTGTTATAACAATGAGAAAAGTAACCAAGAGCGTTCCTAGGAGGTTAGCTTCTGTGTGAAGGGCTAGAGTAGCCATATCACAGAAGGTTGTAGAGAACTCTGGGAGTTTTGGAGTGCTATATGTGAGTTGTTTATTAACTGTCTTAGGGCTTCTATTCCTGCACAAGCATTACACTTCCACACTGCTGTTCACCACCAAAGGAGGTCAGGACTGGAACTCAAGCAAGTCAGGAAATAGGAGCTGATAATGGAGGCCATGGAGGGATGTTGCTTTCTCTGCCTTGCTCAGCTTGCTTTCTTATAGAACCCAAGACTACCAGCCCAGGGGTGGCACCACCCACAATGGGTCCTCCCACCCTTGGTCACTAATTGAGAAAATGCCCCACAGCTGGATCTCATGGAGACATTTCCTCAACTGAAGCTCCTTTCTCTGTGATAACTCTAGCGTGTGTCAAATTGACACACAAAACCAGCCAGTACATTAACCATGTAGAAGAGTCACTAGATGGGGGATTTTAAGAGTCTGGAATTCTCAGGTCTTAAAGTAAGAGCTTTGGGAATTGAGAGTATATTTATTTATAGTAAATTTTAGAAGCTTGGAATGGTCAATGATTTTAACCATTATACTATTACTTCTCTCACATAAAATTTTCTTTAATATTTTCATCTTTTTTTAAAAAATGTCAAATAAGGAAGGAGATATAAGAGTGGGTAATGGAGACATAAAATAAAATACATCATATTATGCATGAAGTCAAATAAGAATAAATAAGCTTAAAGCATTATAAATAAATCATGACCCTTTCTTTTTTTTAGCATCTTTGGACTGGATCTATCTGTCTTTCAACACCTTGTATTCATTTTAACAATTTCTTGTAGTAAGAGTTTATGCTGTTTTTGCCCAAATGGTTCATCTACGTTTCTTGACAATATTATTTTTAGGTTTCTTCTCTTTTTGTAGTTGTTGCTGAAATGAAATTCTGATGGGTTTTGCTTTTCAAAAGGAATTAATATTTGTAGGCTTTTCTTTCTCTAAAACTAAACGCTGACACTTTAAAGCAACATCCTACTTGGTTCTTTTGATTGTGTTTATAGGGATAAATTTATTCCAGCTACAGGGGTACTCGTATTTGTCCTTTTAATATTTGTATCATATATAGTTTTCAGGCCAAGAAGAGAGCTCTGAAATATTTGGTATAGAGTGCTGATAAAGGAAGGGCAGATGAACCTGCAGTGCTGTATGCAGTGCTGATAAAGGGGAGGGCAGATGAACCTGCAGTGCTGTATGCAGGGTTGATAAAGGACGGGCAGATGAACCTGCAGTGCTGTATGCAGTCTACCTGCTTTGTTTTCTTTTTATGTTTATCTTAATTTTTTTTATCTTGGCCTTTTAAAAGTTTACTTTCTTACACTATTTTTAGTCCCATGAGAATGAATTATCCCAGTATAAGTTTTCTGTGTGGTAGGATTGATTTGTTTTCAACCACTACAATCTTATTCTCTGACTTGTTAGTGGATAAAACTGAGAAACAGGCAGTTTCCCTGCTGAGTCAGCATGTAATCTTCATGAGTGCAGAAACAAATTTAAGTCAGTTAGTGCAAACCCAAGACATTGCAAGCTTCTCATGAACGCCTAAGACTCTAGATATATTCATTAATAACCTTTATAGCCTCTCCTCCCATTCAACAAAGAACAAAAAATAAAAATGAGGAATAAATCAGATTTCTTCTGAAACAATTGCTGTTTAAAATTGACTTTATTTCCAAAATAAGATAGTCAATATATTTAAATATATTTGTTTTTAAAAATCCCTAACAAATACACAATCAGTTTTCAGTTCTGTGGGTGATTGTAGATCAGGACGCAGCTTACTTTTCTACTACATGTTATCTGGACTTTGCAAGTGAACTTTCAAGTTTTCCGTGTGTGCAGTTCCGTTTCTGTGACCTTTCATCCTGAGTCAGCAGCATGGCTCACTGAAACATTAGGACTTTGTCCTGGCAGGGGTCAATTTGTAGAAAGCTTTTAGTTGGTCTGCACTGCCTGGTTTATAAGCCAAACACCTGCTGAGCAAGCCCTGTGAGTAACTGTGCATGCTTCTTCACTTGGGCTTTGCAGGGTGGGAGCACAAAGACTATGATTGTTACCCAAGAAGCCTGAGTCACACACTTCTACCAATCGCCTTAGGAGGGCTGGTTACCATGGAATCCACCATCTGTTCACTCCCCGCTGCCGGAATGTGATTATCCTTGCTGGGTTGGGAACATAGGGTTAGCAGGGGAGCCTGTGTAGTGTGAGATTATCTGCAGTGTACTGGGCTATTGGGAGATTTCATTCTGCTCACTGGAAGAACAAATGAAGGGAGCTGTTCTCCAGCCATTTATGACTTGTAATCACAAGGAATAAATCAGCTTTTCTAAGGTAAGCAACCTGGCATTGCATATCCGGTTTGTACGGCATTTGGTGTGAGCGTATCCCTCTGTGGTCAAGGAATGGAAGCACTAAGCTCTTTGGTAAGAACCTCCCATCCCCAAAGCTTGCACACTTGCCTTTTATTGATTTTTTGACAGCCTGTACAATTACATGTTGGAATTATCCTGTAATGCTTAAGAATATTTCCTGCCTGTGAATGTGTACTGTGATCCTTGAATGTTGCAGATAGACAGTCATCTCGTAATGGCTTCTACAGTGAATTACACCAGTGTTCTTGCTGAAATACACTCAGGGCCACAGCTTGTTCAATGTTTGTTCTTAATTGAGAAATGACTCCATCAGCAGCATTTGCAGATTATACTCAAATTAAGGTTAATGCTGGACGGCATGTTTTAAGTGCAGTGCCGATGTAGTGTTTCGGAGCCTGTGGAAACAATGTGACAGGGCTGTAGTGACAGATGGCTCAGCCATAAGGGAGGAGTAAACCAAGGAAGATGGCTTGCTTTTCCAGGGCTTCCTTTGTCATTGTTATTTCTTTTGTCCACAGCTACTTAAAATGTGTATTGCATATTGTACACTGCAGATGGAAATTTTAGCTTTAACAAATGGATGACTGACATTTTTCCTTGTGCCTCAGAGGTTGGTAGCTCAAACAAGGGACTACTCTGTCTTTTGTAAAGCAGCATTGTGTCTCCTTCCCCCAAACTATTCCCTAAAATATAAAAGTGTAAAACAAAACCAGCTGTATGCTCTGGAGACTTCTTTTGTGTCAGTGTTCCTGTCCTTGAAACCCCAGCATTAGCACCCTGAGTTTAGCAGATCTGCCATTTTGTGTGCTGTATGGAAGACTGTAATTAGAGGTTTTGCCTGTGCAGTTCAGTCAAACTTGAACCATGTTGTTTTCTTGAGTATTCATCTTAGTGAACCAGTGACTACCTAGAGAACTAGAAACAGTCAGCGGGCACAGGCACTATGCTTTTTTGTTTCTTTTAACAGTACAATATTAGTTGACCATGGTATTAGTCAAGGACACATGCTTGTATTCCATTAAGAGTTTTTCAAGACTAACTGTTTTGTGGATTCCTGGTATTAACTGTAATTGATGTTAGTATTCTGCACTTACAGTTTTTGAAATATGCAAATTAATCTAAGTACATACTATCTTTAAGAAGCAGCTTTCAACAATAGTAGACATGTATCTATCCGAAAGCTTCTTTAATAACTATTCAGCAATAGTAGACATGTATCTACCCAAAAGCTTCCTTAATAACTATACAGTTTGCAGCTAATCTTGTATAATTGAGAAAAAAATTATTTCAAAATCAATAAACAATTTAAGGTTTACAAGGTCAAATCATGTATATTTGTGGTATTATTGTTGCTTTAATTATCTTGTATCTTGGAAACCAGAACTGAGGTAGTGGTGAAATGTGCCTTAGCTGTAGTTACTTGGGCCACTAAGTGGGCAACTAAAACCTGCACTTCACCAGTTGATGGTGCGTGAATGTGCTGCTACTTTCCAGTTACCAACTTCAGGCCATCAGGGTATTGTAGGTGTTGGCAGGGACTCTTGAAAGCACACTTACTAAGTCCCTGTTCAAGTTTCAAGCATAACAAATAATAAACACACAAAGTTTGATTACGTGTGATGAAAATCTTTTAGAAAAGTCTTCACACAGAAAAGGAAATGGGAAACGTGGCCTGGCTTGATGTAAAACAGTTCCCATGCTCAGCTCTCTTACCTACAGGAGCACAAAACTCTCACAGAAATCCCAGACAGATCTGGACTAGTGGCAAGAAGGGCAACCCCTCTCTAAAGGGCTAATTGAGCAGTGATTCACTGACTTTATAATGGGATTTTTATTCTGTCTTATGTAAATAACATAAGTATTTTCCTTTTCTGTAGTTAAAAAATATCCATATCTGGGTACACTTGTAACATATTCCATTGAAAGAATAGAATGAGATAATTTTATGCATCAACACAATTCTGCGTGCTCTTAGCTGCAAAGCATATCTCACAGGCACGTGGCAAGTGTAAGTCAGGCAGGAGCTTCGTGTGGGTGCAGCCTCCGCTTGCCTGAGATTCTAGTACTACTGGTTTGAGTTACCCTCTTAGGTTTCATAATGACTCCTGAGTTTCTCTGCTCCAAAAGTCAAGGTTTCCTTAAGTTTGCAGAGGGTGTGTAGAGTGGCATATGTGTGGGCTGCAAGGAACAGCTTCTCCCTCAGTTCATGTCACCTTATCCTCTAATTAGTGAGACTGAGTCCTGGGAAAGTGACTAGAAACACATTATTCTTAAACAAGTTTTTATCTTTGCACAAATAAGCACACTGCAGTGCTTTGCTTTTGTAATCACGTATTGAATTACTGACTTCCCCTATATTTCCTTATCTGCCTAAACCTCTTCTGGCTTTATTTATTTACTTATTTATTTGGTTTTATAGAATTCCTAGTCTTGGATTCATGAAACAGATCTATTATATTCACATAGGTAGACTAATTTGTAGTATTTTTTCAGTCCCTATTATAAATCTCTATATTTCACATTTCTGTAAAGATCCAGATAGAAACAGAAGGATCTAGCTTGTAATCCAATTTGAGAGAAGAATTTCAGGACTGTAAAATGCAACAGTCAAACCAGGCCTCAAAATCTGTGAAATTGCTCATATTGGTTATGGCAGGTTAAGTTTTAAGACAAGAGCAAGGTCTGCTGATTTTGCTACCTGATATGGAGCAAGCATGGCAGGGGGAGGTTCGCCCTAAAACCCAACTGCTAGAATTTTCAGAATTTAGAGAGAATATAGGTCTTAACAAATTTTCTCAATTAGAAAATTCACAGGAAAACATGGGCTTCTTATAAATGCCTGACATTTTTAAAAACGTGACTATCAAAGCAAGCAGATTTGGGTTGTCTCTCTATTGCTGTTTCTACATGAAACATTAAATGATGATGAGAATCTTGCTGAAGACTCTGATGTTGATGGTATGGAGTGGGGTAAACAGGAAGGAAAGACTGTCCAAGGAGCAGGGATAGTTCCATTGTAGGGCGCACATCGGTCACCAAGATGCTTGTCCTCAATGTTCTGGGTTCTTAGTTTAACTTAATTTCCATACCCTCTGTTCCTTCACCAACCACGTTCCACCTTTCGTAGGACTCCCTTCACGATATCAAGACATTCTTTCTTTGAATATGTTACCATCATTAGTGTTAACTTTTCATCTCTTTGTAAAGTACTTTATTGAACATTGACCTTGAACTGTAGTATTATGAGTCTGGAGGATTTAGTAGTAGGTGAAAGGCCATTAGTGAAATTCTTGTGAAAGAAGGATAAGACATAATGAAAGTAAAAAAAAATAAGTGAACTTTAAGCAGTGTCAGTTCTGTGGGGACACTGAGAGGTGAGGGGGTAGCAGGCTTTAGAGTAGATTATCCAGAATTGTTTATATAAAAAAGTCTCATTTAAGTGGAAGACATTAAATCATAGACAATCACATGAAATCCAATTCCATGGGTGCGTTGTCTTCACTTTATGGGGGAGAAGATGGAGGGTGCAATGAATAGGATTATATAAGTCTTGCTAAAGGGTTGGTGAGGAGACGGGGCGGGGGCAGGCAGGGGAGAGGGACGTGGTAAAGATGCTTGCTACCAATCTTGAGGACTGAAGATTGATCCCTGGGATATTTACATGGTAGAAGGGAACCAATTTCCTCAGATTGTACTTTAAGACTCGCGCCCCTTCTCCCAAACACAAACAAGAAAAATGCAGCTAGTCCCTTGTGCTATGGACGAGCCCTGCTGATACATTTTCCCTCATAACTTAGTGCTGTACATGTGTTCTTTTTAAACCAAGATGTTAATCAAAATGTTTGAGAAGATATTTCAGTGCAGTGGGTTTGAACAGTCAGCATTTTTAAGTCCAGGACAAAGCCAGATATCATGGCTCACACTTGTAGCGTCAACACTCAGAAGGCTAGGGGACAAGGACTGCAGTTAGCTGAAGGCCATATCTTATTCTTGGTATTCATATTCTAAAGTCAACACACAAAGTGAAACTTGTGTAGTCAGAAATGTCCTTGAGAAATCCCTTAGGAAGGCATAGTTGTGTAAATTAATCTTGTCAAAGTCCAACACAGTGGATGTGGATTATGTGAGATAAAATGATTATATTGCTTGAATTAAGGAGCTGTGCTATATTTTAGGTAGGCCTAGAATTAAGCTCAGTGTGCTGAGGGCTCACATTTGGAATCACAGTGGCCAGGAGGAATCAAGGCAGCAACTAATTTATAGTCTCCCTCTCTTACAGCACCCCACACATATACATACCACACCAGAGGGCAGCTTTGAGCATGCTCTTTCTCATACACAGCTGCTGTCTGCCACTGCAAACATCTCTAGTTCAACTTGAGCAGCTTACGTTTGAGCAAGGATGAGTCACCACTGACTAGAAGATAGACTTTTCTAATTTACAATTTTTTGTGTATTTTAAATTATTAATAATGGTTTTACAGAAATTTTATGAGAAATATAAAAGTTCATAGGCAAGTTAAAATTGGGTAATGAAGATAAACCTCTTTAAGTAATGGTTACAGAGGCTATTTTGTGTTTACATTAGAGATGTATAGTAATAACCTTAGTAAACTTCCTAATAATTGTGCTATTTTTAAAGTGGGGTGATTTGTTAAAATACTTTATTATTACCATCTGTAGTCTGATAAAAATTGCACAAATATTCATAAGAGACATTACAGTGACAACTCAAACACCAGGTGACTGTGTAACTAAATGACTTGTAAAGTGCTTCACCATCCTAATGCTATGCTCGTAAAATTCAGCTTACTCTGCAAAGATTATTTTTAAGATGCTTAGTTAAGTGATAGAGGAGGATCCCATGATATAAGCCACATAACTTTTATGGAAGCATGTACAATAATGCAGAAGTCTTCAGAGGGTGGAATTAAGCAGCAGGCAGTGAGTCATATCTTGAAGGCAGATAATGCTTTCTAGAAAAACTGTAGGACACTAAGGGACAGTTTTTATGTCCTGTGGTTGTCTTATTTTCTTTCTGTTGCTATGACCAAAGCATCTGAAGGGAAAAGAGGCTTATTTTAGCTCCATTCCAGAGAGATAGAGTACATCATGAACAGCAACTAACAGCATTCAGGTAGCAAACAGGCAACTATCCTGGCATTCAGGCAGCAGAGCTGAAGTAGGAAGTGGAATCAAACTGTGAAGTTTCAAAGCATTTGCCCTGTGTCCTACATCCTCCAGCAAAGAGAGCCACCAGCTGTGGGCCATGTACTCAAACATTAGCCCTTTTCACATTTATACCACAGCAGTGACTATGTTAAACTATGGCAGCAACGCATTGACAAACTGTTCTGTAAAATCAGCCTGCTTGTTTAATCTGCAGATATTACAATACCATATTCAAACCAAAGCTCTATAATCTGGGAGAAAAGTGTGTGTCTGAACGTGGTCGACACTAACGCGAAGTTGTGCTAAAGGCATTCTTTTCTCTTGAAAATGACATAACTCCATAAATTGCAAGCTGACCTCACCATTAAAACTGTTTTCTAATAAAGCTGATTTTTCTCCTTTAACATAATTGAAGGGCATGATACTAAAAGTTCTAGTATTGAGCAGATCAACTGTAATCTCTCCACACTGAAGTTAGATGGATTAGTTTTCATGGCTATTGCTATGATAGAGAAGTACAAATAGTCTTGCCCTCTACAATCTCACCTTAGTAACTGAAGTGCATCAACACAAGGTTCTTAAATAACAGTGCAGCGGTACGGGAAAGTGCGGTGGCTGCACAAGGAGAAAGAAGGGATCATGCCTGTTCACAATCAGAAAGATGCCACTTTTGAGACAGCTGTACACTGGCTCTTAAGAGTAATATGAGAATTGCAAGGTGGTTAAAGACTTCTAATATCAGAGGAACATATACAAAAAGTCAAAGTTATAAAAGAATAATATAATATTTGCAATATAAGAATGATGAGATTGAGTGTAGGAGTGTAGTAGTTAGGAACTGGAGGATAGAGTACCAGCTTTTATTGCTGTAAGCCATGTCTTGGTGGGAGTTTGCGGAGTGAACTCACTGACATTAGTGAGCATTGCAGTCCTATGTATATTCTAGAGCTATGACCTTGGCAGTTCTGTGGGGGTGCAAGACCATGACATTTCCCCAGGAAGCAGTGGGATGACAGGTCATCAGAATTCAGGCAGTGCTACAAGGACATAGAAGAAGGGACAGAGCTTTTAGTAAAATTATTAGGACTTAGCAATTAATTGGACATGTGAATAGTGTTGGAAGATAAAGAAGTGTTGAGAAGAGCTTGAATGGTGGTAGATGAAATATCATTAGCTAATACTGGTGACAGATGACGTAGAGTTGAATCCCATGTTTGACTCCAAAGCTTCATTTTATTTCTCATGACATGTCTAGCTGGTCATATATCAATTAAAAGTTGGTATATGAAATGTGTGCCCTTTACTTTTTAAATAATTAAATTTGTTCTTTGATAATTTCTTCCAATGCATTCTAAAGACTGTCACCATCACCCCATTATGTCCCTCATACCCTAGAGCGTCTCACTCCCTCCTCTAAGTCCCTTTCCTCCATATCACTTTTAAATTAGCATGTAAGGTTAGGAAGTCATGGCACTTCTTAACGAAGTGTGCTTTGGTGAGGATCCTTCCTTCCATTCTGCCCAGTCCGTGAGTCTCAAGTGAGGCCAGTGTTCTAGGAATGCTGGCCTGTCTCAGCATTGGCAGAGCTAGTGGTGCCAAGAAAGGAAAGTAAGAGATTTAAGTGTAAGTTTTTAATTATCTTCCTAAGTTATACCTCGAAAAGGACAACATAAACCCCATTTGTCTCCATTTTAGGACCAAGCCTGATTTCAGAAAGAGAGCCACCGGTCCCAGGAGCTAGGCCATAAGTCACCAGCTCCAGGAACAGACTATAAATTCCAGGAACAAGGTCATAAAAGCCCCTCCCAAAGAACAGCCTGGAGATAACCACAAGAATGGGAAAATATCTTATCTCAGGAAGGGTCAACTGTGCTGGACAGCCTTATCTTCATGACATAAGAATGCAGACCACTGACCACCTGGCACAAGCCAATCAGAAGCCAACTCATGTGACCTCCCCAGCACTCACCAATGAATTTTAGATTACCTTGCCCACTCTCTAAATATAGAAGAACTAACATAGTAGCCAATCAAGATTGTACTAATATCACCACTTTGGCCTCTAAAATCACATTAGAGAGTACCTAATCCTTCTAAAACATCCTCCCAGCCCAGCATAAAAAAGAGCCTGTGAGCTCCACCGTAGTTGTCATTTTCTCACATGCTGGTTGTTTCTGCTGAATAAACACTGTTTGTCTTTGTATGCTATTTGAGTCTGGGGTCTTCCTTCAGGGATTCTCAGACCCTTACACCTCTATGTCTCATACTCATTACCATTTAAGATCATTGACTGCAGGTGACTAAACTCTTGCTGCAGGTGAAAGCAGGAGACAGTTGTTTGTCTGAATTCACAGCATAAAACTAATATCGACACACACTCATGGAAAGCCTGGCTCTAATGCGTTAGCTGCTGTGCCATACATAATTGAGTTAGAAGATACTGAAGCAGCATGAATGTTAAAATGGCTCACCAAAATGGCTATAAGATCTTGTTTGGGTTTTGTTGTTGTAAAATGTTTGGAGGGAATATTTCCATTAAATTAAACTCCTTAAGCATACTCCTAAACTACCACTTTTTCTTAATTTTTGCATTCTCTTCTCTGAATTCTCACAGTGCTTTAAAGTTTTATCCATCACTGCCATGCTTGAAGCTGTTCATGTAGGGCAGGGCAGGTCTGTTTATAGTCTTAATTTGATTTAATTTGTAACTCAGTGAAGATGTTTGGAGACCAACCACATAGCCTAGAAATATCAAAAGAAAAAAAATCAGTATCTCACAATGCATAGATAGAAATGATAGCCTCACCTCACCCATACAAATCATGTACAATCTAGTCTAAGATACAGTGAGACTAAGGTAGTGATTCCTACCTTGCTCCGTTGTTTCTACTTTTAGCTTACCAGAGAAAACTAGTTCTTCCAAATGTCTGATAGGCATCAGCACATTCTTGCTCAGTTCTTCCTGGTGATATAATACGAAGTGGTAGAATTTGCCTTGATTATCTGTGTATTCCTGGATGCTTACCTAAAGCCTTTTGGATAGAAATTGCAAGGCAAAAAAGCAGTTAACAGAAAGAATAAGGAAGAGTAAGTTCTACTCAGAAATCCTTAAAGTACTTAAGAATAACTAAAGAATCTTCATTGGTAGATCTGGGAAATTGCAGTGAATGGTCCTCTTCTTGAATGAGTCAAGTCTTTGGATATTTGTTTTGCTTTTTCTGCCTGTCCTTTTCTGGCTTGCCTTTTGTTGCTGTGAGAAAACAAAGAAACGAACAAAAGACCAAAACCAACTTTGTAGGGGAAGAGTTTATTTGGCTTAGACATCCTCATCACAATCCTTTCATCAAGAAATGACAAGATAGGAACTGAAGCAGAACAGGAACCTGGAAGCATAAACTGCAGCAGAGTCCACAGAGGACTGCTGCTTGTAGGCTTGCTCAGTTTGCCTTCTTAAACAACACAAGGCCACTTGCATAGGGGTAGCACCGCCCACAGTGGGCTCAGCCTTCCTATGTCAGTCACTAATCAAAAAAATGCTCCATAGGCTTCCCTACAGGCCAGTTTCTTGGAGTCATTTTCTCAGTTGAGATTCCCTGTTCCCAGATGACTGAAGCTTGTGTCAATTTGACAAAAAACTAAGGAACATATATCCCTACTATTCTTTTAAGAATATCTCTGCTAGTATACAGTATTCTGCTAATGATGACATTTTACATAGCTTATTTGTTTCATCTTGAACTACTTAAAGCCCACTCCCTCCTGACAGTGTTAAAAGCAATACAGGTAGACAGAAACTATATTTCTGCAGATACTTGTGAGTACTTGTGTCTTCTGAATAAAGAAATAAGCCAAGAATCCACAGAGGCAAATCCCACAGAAGGCAAATGTATTTTGAATGTATTTATTATTTTAAATATATAAATGTATTTAAATATTTTAAAAATATTATTTTAAAGCAATATTTACTCCTTTTAAAGATGGAGGCAGCTGGGCAGTGGTGGCGCACGCCTTTAATCCCAGCACTTGGGAGGCAGAGGCAG
>NW_022196894.1:13321256-13342412 GCF_008632895.1 Mastomys coucha | reverse complement strand
AAAAAAAAGATGAGGCAAATGAGCTCTTTCTTTTCCCCATTGGTGGGAGTCACATGTGTGGAGATCAGAGGACAACTTTCAGGAGTCAGTTCTTGTCATTCATCATGTGGCCACTGAGGATTCAGGTTTTCAGGCTAGGGAGCAAGCACCTTTTTTTGCTTAGCTATCTCTGCTGGGCCAAACAAAGCTCTTAATCAAGATCTTTGCAGTCTTCAGCCAAAAGGGATAATATTTACTTTAGTGCTTAACTTGATTTTATTTTTTACTTTTTAAAAAAATGACCTATTTCATTTTTTTATTGTGTGTGTGTATGTGTGTGTGTGTGTGTGTGTGTGTGTGTGTGTGTGTGTGCGCACGCGTGCACACTGCATTTGAGTGTCCACAGAGATCAGAAAAGGTACTGGATTCTGTTGAGCTGGAGTTGCAGGCAGTTTTGAGGTATCTGATATGAAATACGTACCAGGTCCTCTGCATGAACAGCAAGCTGCCTAACCACTCAGTTTTCTCTCCAGCCTCTCGCATTTGGCACTTTTATTTAGTTAGTTTTGTAAGTAGGGATTGAATGTATAACCTTGAGCATGATAGGCTCGTGTTCTACCACTGAGCTATGCCCACCCCCAACCCCCAGAAACTTGACTTTGGTACATAACTTAACCTAACAAATCAGTGCATTGGTATACCTAAATTTGCTGAAAGCAGGACTGAAACTATTCTCAGAAGCCAATTAAAAAAAATAATAGTGTTAGTAAGCAGAAGAAGAAACAAACAAACAAAACAAAAGCCTAAAAGTGCTCCAAAAAGATGGTACTAAGCTGCAAACTGGAACTAATTTCCCCTTTGAAGCTGTGGTTAATATGATTACCATGCCAACTTTGCCCATAGTACCATGATCCTGTGAACACCACTCTGGTTCATTAGTTATTTAATGATGACATTGGTAAGGGTCATTAGTACTGAACATAAATTATTATATTGATGCTTGATAAACTGCAAAGGGTATAAACCTAAATTTGATTGGGTATGGTAAGAGTAGGCATAGTCCCACTTAATCGGAAGGCTAATGCAGGAAGATCGCTGAACCCAGAGTCCAGGGTCAGCCTGGACAACATAATTATGCCTAAAAAACGTTGTTATTAGTCTGAGGGATTTGTTTTTAACTTTTATCGATCTTTATATCAGTGGCTATTTCTTTGGAAGAACTTGCTTAAGGTTGCATAGGGAGGTGACTTGCAGTTTTCTGGTACGTTTTATTCAGTTGCTGCTTCAATTTATATTTCTTGGGAGAAGTTAGATTAACAGTCTCTTTAGCACTGGGTTGTGTAATTTATGACCATTTCTTTGAATTCCAAGTTTAGAAAATATTATTTTAATTTGTGCTTTTATTAATGATAATTTTTACTCAGATATTTCATTATCAGATAATCTTACTGCATTTACATTTATTTATTATTTTGGGTGCTGGGATCAAACCTGGAGCCTTAAACATAACTAGCTCTACAACTACACTACATATCCAACCCTATTCTGTTGCTTCTGGATAAGAATTAAATGGCATTTTTTTAAACTAATGAAATATGTTTAATTTTTTTATTGTGGTGATTTATGTCTCAGAATCAAATTATAATGTTAGATCATCCCCTGCAGTCTAGATTCATGTAGGGAATACAATTAAAATTTTGGAAGAACACAGCTTGAAATTATCTGACAGCTCAGTGCATTTGTAGGAAGGTGGCACATATGCCTACTAGTCTATATTGGATCATAATTTTAGCATTGGTGCTGTAATGTATTTAAGTCCTGCTTCAGGAACTGAAACAGAGGCCACAGAAGAGTGACACTTGCTGGCTGGACTCTCTGGCTTATTCATCTTGTTTTCTTATGTAGTCCAGTCCCACCCGACTGGGATGATGCCCTCCACAGTGAGCTGGGACCTCCCATATTGATTATTATTTAAGACAATCCCTTACAGATGTGCCCACACAAAATCTGATGGAGGCAATTCCTCTACTGAGGTTTTTTTCTTCCCTGGAGAATCCGGTTGTATCAAGTCAACAGTAAAAATTAATCAGTATAAGTTGTATTTATGATTTATTTAAATCCTAGGAAAAATTAAATATTATAGATAAAATGTGTAAGAACCCAAATATGATTAACATATATCTTCTAGATGTCATCTTCAGAGCAGTAGTATGTTGAGTGTCGTGTGCACAGACAGAGGAGAGGAAGCAGGTGCCCAAATGAAATATTTCTCTTGAAGAGTTAAAAAAAGACTCAGCCCCCAGCCCCCAGCCCCAAATCCACCAGGCCTAGAACTCACTATATAAACCCGCTCTCTGACTCAGATCCTCTTGCTTCTGCTTACTGAGTGCTGGCATACAGCCCCGAGCCACCAGTTAGCATATCTAATCCTAGGAAGTTCTCTGGCACCTCTCTTCCATGTTTCAAATGTATCTAGTATATCTGATACTTGTGAGGAGTTCTGGGAGAAGTGCAGAGGGTAAACATGCAAGATCACTGTGTCCTTTGTGCCTGACATTTTACAATCTGCTAGTTATGTCGACGGACTTACATTATCTCAGGTGTTGGCATCTGCCAGTACTTGGTACTGTTTGACCACTAACACCACAGGTTACACAATGGGCATAGGATTTAAACAAGTGCCACACAAGAAGTCTGAACATTCTCATTTTGACAACTTTCCTGTGTAGTGCTGAGAAGTTTCCCAAGTAAATTACACAGTCTTTCCCTTGGAGGTCAAAGTGACATTTGAATGCGAAGTGCTCAAAAAAATGTACTAGAGAAAATACTTTTAAATGATTGTCTGGAAAGGTCTCTGTTAGATAGTTATGAAGTATATCTCCCCTGCCCCTCCAAAAAGAAAAAAGCTGACTTCTGTATATATACCCATATTGCAGTAAGGTTCTTTTAAATTAGTAAAAAGTATACATCATTAAAATCATTGTAGTAGACTTTAGACCAAACTTTAAAAAGATAAATAAATAAAGCACCTCTTTGTTAGCCAAAAGGACATATAGAAAATTGTTAGAATTTTAGAAGAAACTTTTGTGTAGTTGGAAGATTAGAATTTATGTTACCTATGGCTTGGTTAGAAAGTGTAGCAGGGAACTCTCAGTCAGAGTAAACATCAATACCATGTGTGGAAACACTCTGTAGACTGCTGTATTCTGAACTACATAAGCAAGAATTTTAAAACTGTGGGAGCGTATTTACTCGTGTTTTAGCCTTTCCTCATCCTGTTGTTTCTTTTTTAGATGTATTTATTTTATTTTATGTGTATGAATGTATGTGCACTGTGTGCATGCCTGGCTTCTGCACAGGTTAGAAGGTGTCAAATCTCCTCAAACCAGAGTTACAGGTGACTGAGACCTGAACAGGTTTTCTCAAAGAACAGCCAGTGCTCATGACCACTCATTGGCTCCTACCTTGAGTTTCATTTTTATTTTATAATATGCATATGTCCATTGATGCATTAGGTACTTACATAGATATTATACTCAAGGAGACCTAACAAAAAGGATTTTGAAGAACACTTGTTCTAGACAGCCTTCCTGCTTAGAACCTATAACAAAAAAGTCTCCAACCAAGCTTGTCAATAAGCATTTCCTCAACTGTTTTCCTTTTTTCTATTTAAGAAGAGACCGATTAATAAAATTATGTGCAGTGTTAGATGAAGGTACTTATTGATCCTAATAATGGGCAGGATGGGCGTTCACCATGTTCTCTGAAGCTCGGGTATAGTGGAGACAAAGACTAAAGAACATCACAGGGCGCTTAGCTAAGTACTTTTAAAAAGGTGTTGACAACAAATCCACAAAGGCCAGGACACCGAGTCATATTTGATCCCTCATGGCCCTCAAGAGTGATATAGTTGGTATGGCCCAAGGGACTGTGAACTTAGGAAATCAGTTCTTTCCTAAGTTCTTTATGTAAATATCCCCAGAGGCCTAGGTATGAGCCACATTATTATATTGAGTTCCATATAGAAACTCATTGATTCAACAGCCACATTAGAAGGATTTTGAATTTAATTTTTAGATTTGATTTAAAAGGTATTTTCTAGTTTGCTGCTGGTAACTCTAGTGTTTGGTAACTCTACTTCTAAAATGCTGGTAACTCTAGTATTCTAAACCTTAATATTTGGGCTAGAGAGAGGGCTCAGTATTTGAGGACATTTGCTGCTATTTTATCAGGTCTAGATGCATTTTCTAGCACTCACACTAGGCTGCTGACAGCTGTCTGTAATACCAGTTCTGGTGAATCTGGCCTCCTCTGACCTCCATGGGCACCAGACACATATGGTGCACATGTATACATGCAGACACTTATACACATGTATAAATGCAGGCAAACACTTATACATATTTTTTAAAAAAAAAAGAACTTTAAACTTGAGTTTTAGTCACCTGTTTAGTATCCCATGCTGATATCAACAGAGAGTTGTATTTTAGTAGCAGTGACCTTGCTTACTTATATGAGACTGTATTGAACTTAAGCAATGATTAATATGCAATCAAAAATGTTGCATATATCAGTGCTGTATACGTTGTATAATCCCTAGAAGGTTAACAATTATGGGTAGCAATATATAGAGAAGTTGACAGGATAATATTTAGAAAATTTAGCTGGGCAGTGGTGGCGCACACCTTTAATCCCGGCACTTGGGAGGCAGAGGCAGGCAGATTTCTGAGATCGAGCCAGCCTAGTCTACAGAGTGAGTTCCAGGACAGCCAAGGGCTACACAGAGAAACCCTATCTGGAAAAAAAAATTAGAAAATTTCAGGTGTTTTTATAACTTGTCTATTAGATAAGACTCTAGTGGTAAAAAATGTGCTGGGGTATGGTGTTATTTAAAGTCGACCATCTGCATTCCTGACCTTATTTCTCACTACAAAGAAAATGTTGGGAAATGTTATCTAGATAGTTTTACTAATTTTCTCTACTTGGGAATTTCTTTATCACTATGCCATAGTACTGATCATATCAAGAGAAACTATGACTGATAGTATCACTATATGTCAGAAGGGATGGAGAAATAAGTAAATGAGGATGCTAACTGGTTACATTTTTAGGTATGTTTTCTTTCACATTCTTACCAAAGCCTTAAAAAATTTTTTGCAGCATGGGTGAATGAAATGGATTAGCAGGGGAAAGCACTTCCAGTCAACCCTGAGAACCCAGCATCTTTCTCTAGACAATCAGCCCTTGCAAGTTGTTCTCTGACCTCCATAGTATGTATGTCCAAGCACACATGCATTATACATGTGCACACACACAAACACTCAAATGCATGTGTGCATGTGCACACACACACACACACACACACACAATCAATCAATCAATCAATCAATGTAAAGATTTGTGGCCAGTACAAAAGGCTCTAGTGGCTACTTTTTACCCACCTGGTGCACTGTGCTCTTGGAAAAGGGAGAGAATATTTAGAAGACATTTCGATCAGACAGCCGGTAAGCCTAGAGAAATAAAAGCTGTTCCTTTACTGTCCCAAGTTAGTACTATTGGCTGTAATTTATCCTTTGTTTCACCTGTCAAGAGCAAAACCTACATTTTATTTTCTTCCGAGATCAGACGAGATTGGGCGCGTTCAGGGTGGTATGGCCGTAGACTACATTTTATTTTCTTAAAGGCCTGCAGGAGGCCTCTCTGGAACCTGCGTCTTTGAAATAAAGTTTGGTTAAAAAATAAGTTCCTAGTGTAGGGGAATGCCAGGGCCAGAAAGTGGGAGAGGGCGGGGTGGCAGGCATGGGGAAGTGGGAGGCAACAGGGGTTTGTTTTGGTTGTTTTTGTTTGTTTCTTTGTTTTTTGGAGGGGAAACTGGGAATGGAGAAATTTACATGTAAATAAAAAAAAAGAAAAAAAAAGTTCCTGTCAAAATTCCTACAAAAAATAAGTTTTCTTGAGTTCCTTCTCAAAACCCAAATGACTGTTGGGAATATATTTGATGTACATAAGGGCAGGAGATAGGAGTGGGAAGGAGATAGGAGCAGAGTCCACAAGCCTCCTGTGGAATGTAGGCTTTATCCCAAGTGTCCTAATTAGCCCTGGCCTGTGTGTACAGTGACCTGAACTGTAGAGACTTGCAAACCTAACAGAGTCCCTCTCTATAAGTTGTGAAGTTCCTTTCCTTAGCTCCACCAGGAAGGCTCAACACAAGATGAAGGAAGGGTGAACTCCTTTTGAATGTTCTAGTCAAACAAGTACAGCCATCTTCCAGCTGCTTACCAGCAAAGATCAGCCTCTGCTGATCAGCAGGAATTCCTTCCTTATCCTGGATCCTGACTCTTAAATTTTCTGTAGTGTCCAGGGGTTCAACCTCGAGCGTGATGGTCTTCCCCATAAGGATCTTCACAAAAATCTGCCTCGTGGCTGCAGCTCCACCCCTGATGCTGGATTGGAAAAGAAGAAAAATAACTTTTTTCATACAGAATATTCTGATTATGGTTTCCTCTCTCCCATCTCCTCCAAGATTCTCCACACATCCCCAACCATTCAACACTTTCTTTTTCTCTCTCTGTAGAAACCAAACAAGCCAATAAAAGAGCAAACAAACCAGAATAAAACAAAGCAAACAAATAGAAAAGAAAATACAAAAACAAAAGCACACACAGGCACATAAAACCCATAAAAACACAAAGTCAGACACCATAATAAATAAACAAAAGCATTATGAGGCAAAACATCTCCAAAAATACCATTGAGTTCATTTTGTGTGTGTGTGTGTGTGTGTGTGTGTGTGTGTGTGTGTGTGTGTGTGTGTGTTGGCCATGTACTGCTGGATATGGGACATCCCTTAAGCATATGCCTAATGAGACTCCTTGGAGAAAACCACTTTTTCCTCTGTGAGTTGGTTTTCAAGTGGACATAGTTCTGGGTTAGGGATGCAGCACATGTGGACTTCCTCTCTCTGCACTGGGATACCATTTGGATTGGATATGAGCATGCTGCCACAATCTCTAAGTTCATATGTGCTTCAGTCCTATTCATTCTGAAAGACACTGTTTCTGTGATGTCACCCAGCCTTCTCTTCCACATTTTCCCCCTGAGCCCTGAAGGGAGGAGTTTGATGTAGACATCCCATGTTGGATTGAGTATTCCAAGGTCTCTTACTCTGCACATTGTCCAGTTGTTTGTCTTTGTATTTGTTCCCATGTACTGAAAGAGAAAGCTTCTCTGAAGGTTGCTGAATAAGGTATTTATCTGTGGGTATAGTGGAGTGTCCTTATGAGTCATTTTTTTTCTTTTAGCAGAATAGTAATATTTTGTTTTCTCCTAGTCCCATGACCTAACTAGTCTCGGGTTCTTGGCTACCACAGCAGTGATAGGAATGGGTTCCAGCTCATGGAGTGGGCCTTAAATCCAATCAGATAATGGTTGGTTACTGCCACTGTTGGCGCCAGCATATCATACAGGTAGGTATCATTCAGAGTTTGTAGTTGGGTTGGTGTTTACATTTCTTCAGGTAGTGTGCAGAGTACCTTCCAGTACCATGAACACTAATCAGTATGGGGTGAAGGCTCTAGGTAGGCACCAGCTTGACTTATTTACATTCAGTGAGTGAGGTGTTGCCTTTAGCAATAGGGACTAATCATCAGTTAATTTTGTAAAGCCACCAATAGTCTTGACAATAGCCTGAGTTGTTTGAGGATTTTCCATGGGACCATTTGACTAATGACTAGTTGGTTAATTATATGGAACTCATTCCTGACACTGGAGGTTTCATTTGGTGAGGAAAGATGTCTAGTTAGGGCTTTGTCTTTTCCATTACTTGTTGATTCCATGTAGATTTCTTCATATATGTATATATTTTAAGATGCTTCTTCTGTATTAGATTTCCATCTGATCTCTCAAATTACATACTCTTTTTCCTACCTTAGTTTCTTCCATTCCCACTAGTCCCTTACACTATACCTAACCTTTGTAGTTCTATGGATAGTAGTGTGCCTATCAAAGACTTAACAGCTAACATCCACATATAAATATAAGTGAATATATTCCATATTTGCCTTTTTGGGCTTGGGTTACCTCACCCAGGATGACTTTTTCTAAGTCCATCTATTTTTCTGGGAATTTCATGATTTAGGGTTTTTGTTTTTGTTTTTGTTTTAGCAGATGAGTAATATTCCATTATATAAATGTACTGTATTTTCTTTATTCATTTACTCTGCTAGTAGACATCTAGGCTTTTTCCAGTTTCTGGCTTTTATAAAAAGAGTGAAAATGAATGTGGATATGCAAATGTCTCTGGAGTAGGAGGAAGTGTGCTTTGGGTATATGTCTAAGATCAGAATATCTGGTTCTTGAATGAGATCTATTCCCAACTTCCTGAGGAATGGCCACACCAACTTCCATAGGGGCTATACAAGCTTGCAATCCTACCAGCAGTGGACAAGTGGTCCCCTTGCCTTACATTGTCACCAGCATAGGCTGTCATTTGTTTTATTCATCTTGGCTATTACTGGTGTAAAATGAAACCTCAAAGTAGCTTTGATATGCATTTTCCTGATGACTAAGGAAGTTGAACATTTCCTTATGTGGTTTGTTTGTTTGTTTGTTTGTTTGTTTTGTTATTTTTAGCCAGTTGAGTCACCCATTTTTTAGCTAGGTTGTTTTCTTTTTTCTTTTTGTTTTTTTTGAGACAGGATTTCTGTGTAGCCCTGGCTGTTCTGGAACTCACTCTGTAGACCAGGCTGGCCTCGAACACAGAAATCTGCCTGTCTCTGCCTCCCAAGTGCTGGGATTAAAGGCGTGTGCCACCACTGCCCAGGTTGTTTTCTTGATGTCCACTTTTTTGTTGTTAATTCTTTAACTATTTTAGATATTGGATTGTAATTGGTAAGATCCTTTTCTATTCTGTAGCCTGTGAATTTGTCCAAATGATGGTTGCCGTTTGCATGTAGAAGCTTTTCAGTTTCACAAGGTTCCATTTATTAATGCTGCTGCTGCTGCTTTTGGAGTCCTTCAGAAAGCCTTTTCCTTCACCAATGCATTCAAGATTAATCCTCACCTTCTCTTCTGTCAGAGTCAGCAATTCTGGCCTAATTTTGAGGTCCTTGTCCATTTGGAGTTGTTTTGTGCAAGGTAATGAATATGGATGCATTTAGATTCTTCTATATGCAGCCCTCTATGTTGACCAACACCATTTATTGAAGAAGCTGTCTTTCTTGTTTTCCAGCATAAATTTTTGGCTTCTTTGTTAAAAATCATGTGTCCATAAGTATGTGTAGTTACGTCTTCATTTTAGGATTGGTCAATGTGTTTCTTTTTAAATCAAGACTATGCTGTTTGCATTGCTATACCTCTGTAGTACAGTTTAAAATTGGGGATGGTGATACCTCCAATGTTTCTTTAATAGTCAGGATTGTTTTAGCAATTCTCTCTCTCTGTCTCTCTGTCTCTCTGTCTCTCTGTCTCTCTCTCTGTCTCTGTCTCTGTCTCTCTCTCTCTCTCTCTCTCTGTGTGTGTGTGTTTGTGTGTGTGTGTGTGTGTGTTTACATATGAAGCTGAACATTGTATTGGAAATTTAATGGGGATTGCACTGAATCTGTACGTTGCTTTTGGTAGAATGGTCATTTTTACTATATTAATGCTACCAATCCATGCACATGAGGGATCTTTCCATCTTACATTTTCTTTAATTTCTATCTCCAGTGTTTTAAATAATTTATTGTACAAGTCTTTTACATGCTTGGTTACAATTATCCTTAGATAATTTGTGTGTGTGGCTATTGTGAAAGGCATTGTTTCCCTGATGTCTTCCTCAGTCTGACGTCCTCTGTGTATAGGAAAGCTACTGTTTTTGTGTCCTACTATTTTGCTGCAAGTGTTTATCAGCTGCAGAAGTTCCCTGGTGTCACTTATGTGTAAAATTATACCTGCAAATGAGGATGCTTTGACTTCTTCCCTTCCATTTGTACCCTCTTGATCTTCAGTTGTCTTATTGCTATAGTTTAGACTTATGTCTATGTTGGATAGGTATGGTGAAAGTAGATATCCTTATCCTATTAGTAGAAACGCTCTCAGTTTTTCTCCAATTAAGTTAACGTTAGCTGTGGACTTCCTGTTAGCTGCCTTTGTTAGTTTGGGGTATGTCCTGTGCATGCCTAGTCTTTGCAAACTATTATCATGGAGGGATGTTAGATTTTATCAAAGGTCTTTTCTCTAATGAGATGATCATGTGGTTTTTTGTTGTTTTTGGTGTGCATAAGCACACTATATAAATGGAGATGACATTTATCAATTTACCAAAGCTATTTGGTGTCATTATATTGTTATTAGAATACTAGTAAATATAAAATAAATTGAGATTGTTGCGGTCCAGGAATTGCCCCACAAACTTACATGAACACCAATCTCAGTCAGACAGGGGTAGTTCATTGAGCATACAACCCAGGACTGATCGACCAGGTCTATGGTCCAGATTCAGGAGCTGAACCATGACACTGACTTAAGATCCTACAGGGATTTTTGTGCAAAATCTACAAACATCTGTGCCCAGTTATTTCAGCAATCAGGATTTAGGGGATCTCCTTAGGAACATGCCTTTGTTGTACACTTATCCTGCTCCCATTGGTTGGGATATTCAACAGTGGCAGGGGACTTGCCTTGTTTAATATTCGTGTCCTAACTTGTCTACCAGATGGGACTTACCTAATATTCATGTCTTAACTTGCCAACCAGGATGTCAGTTACCTTTGCACATGTCTCTTTCTGCCAGGATGTCAGTTCCCAGGAAGGTCTTGAGAACTCTACCTGACCACTGCTCAAAATGGAAGTCTTACTCCAAATAGTTTCTTATATTGGTGTAGGCGTCCCTCTTATGTTGGGGTCCATCCCAGGGGATGCTTATACCATAAAAGCTCATACATAGGTGCAGGATGTACTGTTGGGTGGTTGGTTCAGGTCCATGCTTATTGTGGGTAACTATGCAAAACAGTTCTGACTTCTATTATGATTGCTTTCCAACAGCACATAAGAGAATATATAGTCAGTCTTGGCATTAGAAAGTTTTCTTATAATGCCAGGCTAGCCAGGTAACAGTTACCTCAGCCTTAACATTGCATCTAGTCTTTAATATTTTACCCAGGCCCAACAGAGATTATATTTATACTATAGAAATAGGGATTTCTCTCAGTTAAACAACATTTGAAAATAAGAGGATTTTGCTTCTTAAGTGAAAATCAAGTCTTCCATTATGTTTCCTACTGTCATTTTTATCTGAACAAAACTAAGTACTAACATCCACATGGTATAATTTCCCTTTATTGCCAACAAATAAAAAATGAAAAAAAATTATCAAAGCTGAATTATTATATTACATTACATACATGGATGTTTTTAATTGTATGATATACCAGTTTATATTAGCTTTAAATGAAAATGCTAAGACAGACAACTCGTTAACTCTTTAGGTTCCTATTCAGTAGAATTTGTGCTGAAATAATATCTGTAAAGTGAGGAAAGATGAAGGGTAAGGTGGTGGCTCACTAAGGCTGCCTGCAGAGAGCAAGGAATTCTGTGAACAAGTGCACCTGGTTAGTGTGGGTTTAGCTATTCTCTACAGTGGTTTGCATAACAAACATTCTAAATTAATGGAAGCAGCAGAACTTATTTATCTAGAAGAATTCATCCATGTGCTGGCATCACTACACTGTGTTAAAGGCGTTTATGTAAAGAGCTAATTAGTTCACATTTCACAGTTTGTTCCAATTTTTTAAAGTCTCAGACACTATACATAACCAACATTCATATCTGTTGCTGAAGGCAAGAAAGGCCATGAATGTACTAGACATTGAGATTCTGCTGTTAAAGACAAACTATCAGCCTCCTATTGGTTTTATCTCTTCTTTTGCTTTTCAAATCTTGTCTTACTGGTATTTTATTTTATTTTGGTTTTAGTTTGGTTTGGTTTGTTCATTTGGGGTTTTTTGTGTGTTTTTGAAAATAGTCTTTTTGGTTTTTTGAGACAGGCTTTCTTTGTGTAGTCCCAGCTGTCCTGGAACTCACTTTGTAGACCAGGCTGGCCTCAAACTCAGAAATCCGCCTGCCTCTGCCTCCCAAGTGCTGGGATTAAAGGCATGCACCACCACTGCCCAACTGAAAATATTCTTACTATGTAGCCCAGATGGCCTGAAACTCATGATCTCCTGTCTCGTCCTCATCATTGAATTTTTTAAAGAATAAATTGCTCTTATTCTGTGATTCTGTGATTTTCTTTCTTTCTTTTTTTTTTTTTACAAAGAAAGGGTTTTAAACATTAAGATAACTCTTTTTATAGTATAATTGTGAACATTGTCCATACATAGTGCTGTGTAAGCTCCATTTGTATTTGAATTTTTTTCAAACCTTACTTTTAATGAAGATTCTTAAATGTTTTAACCTTCCTTTTAGCCCACCACCCACCAGAGATAGTGGAAAAGAAAGGTTACAGGGGTTAGGGGGGAACCTGTTTAGAAAGGTTCTTTGGAGCAACTCCCATCTGTGTTGTTTGGAAATCGGCAGTTCAGTTCACAGGTTAGCAGCAGCAGCTTGATCCACTCACAAACACTTCACAGATACATCAGCAGTCCAGTTCAGTAGAGTCAGGTTAACAACAGCAGTGACAGGAACTAGCAGAGACAGCCAGGCCTCAGCACTAGGCACAAATCAGCAGGGGGACCAGGAGGAGTGCCAGAAGTTCTTGGCTGTGCCTCTCTCAGCAAACCAAAGATCAGTGAAGACACTAGACCCACAAGCATTGCACAGCTGGCTGTACCAACAAGCCCTTCTCAGCCCTGTCACTGTCCGTAGAGCCTTTTTATTACTATCTCCAAACATCATATGGCCTCCACAGATCTTGCCTTAGCATGTGCATCTGCCTCAGCTGGCATCACTTTGCCAATCACCCCAAGTCTGCTGAAGTGGTTAAGAAACTGCAGCACAACCACCAGAAATTTTTTTATTTGTTTCTCTCTATGGCATCCTGACAAATGGAGCTCAACTATGTAATGTAAGGCAGACCAACACATGCGTGTCCTTAGCAAAGAATCCTTCATCATATGTCTTTTCACATGCTTGCTTTAGCAGAACATCCTTTCTCCTGTGCCTGTTTCAGTGAAACTCCCCTTCTTGAGACTGCCTTAGCCTTTCACACCTGTGTCCACTTTAACAAAACATTCCTTCATGTGTTTGCCCCAGCAAAGCACCATCCAACTGACTTTCCAAAGAAATCACTTTCCAAAGAACCCTTAAGTTTCCACTTCACCGTTGTCTTAGACAATGCTGCCGTGACTCAAGCGTAGATCTTCCTTTCCCGATAAGTTTTGCATTTTGGATGTCATATGGAATAATGTGTTTCTTTTTGCATTGCTTCTCAAGTGTGCATTTGATTCTCTACTTTGCTGTTGTTCTTGATGAGCTACCCCATTGCACAACAGTACCTCAGAGCAGTGTCTGTCCAGTTACTAGTGGAAAAATTGGTAGTGCTCCTAGGTTTTGGTATTTATGAATAAAGCCTCAGCTCACACACACACCTCTTTCATAGAGGTCAGTGTTAGTCCATTTTAGTGAGTACCTAGAAATTGGTGTTGCTGGTGTGAGTGTGAGTGTGAGTGCATGGTTCACTGGACAAGAAGCTCTCATGGATAGTATTGAAAAACCTAGAATCCACTTCTATGTTTGTTTATGTTTGTACATTATCCACTTGTAGGTAATTGGATTTCCATTTGTAGTTTGATGTGAGAGTTAAAGCCAGAGTTCCAGGAGTGCTAAGCGTGCAGTCTGCCACTGAAGCCTTAGTATAACTTCACCTTGGTTTAGCTGTCACTTTCCTGAGAATACTTTGCTTTTCTAGCTTTTGTCTTTAAAGAAAAAGTGAGTGCAATTGTATCTTAACCTGTTAGATTGGCTTGTTTGTTTGCTTGTTTGTTTTGAGACAATATTTCTGTGTGAGCCTGGATGTCCTGGAACTCACTGTGTAGATCAGGCTGTTCCAAAACTCAGAGATCTATCTACCTGCCCCTGCCTCTTGCTTACTGGGATTAAGGGTATGCATCACCACCACCTAGTTTAAATTAACTTCTTATAGCTTGTCATTTCATTTGTATGAACAGCCAGCCTTTTAAAACTCATAAACCTCATTTTCTCTTCAGTAAAATGATGGTGAATTTTTATAGTAAGGATTTAGTGAAAAGTCTCATAGAAAGAAAGCCTACGTAGCACCTGGCACAAAGTCAGTGACATTACAGAAAAGCAAAGCAAACCCCTGGTCTGTAATTTAAACATCGCCATGGAGGCTTACGTCATCTAGGAGACAGGCTTTTGACCTTGATAGTGGTGAAACTTGACCAGGCTCAGTGGCGGTGTCAGCCAGGCTAATGTTTTTCCCTGTGCAGTGAGATTTAAATAGACATGGTAGAATTTACACAGAAAATAAGGGAAATTCAGATTTCTCTTTAGCTTCTCTTCAAGCAATACTAAAAGCATGCTGCAGCAGGTGACACTTAAATATCTATGAGTAGTGTACTGTACATACATTACTAAGAAAAAAGGGACCACACACAGCTGTTCCTCACAGTGAGTCTGAGCACATGGTATGGGTTAGAGGGAAGAGAATGAGAAGGAAGTGATATGGTTATATTTTAATTTAAAGGAATGTAAATTTAAATATATATTAGAAATTTTCCATCTTCAGAAAAAAAAAGTTATTCCTTAAATGCAAACAACCTGGAGGGGGGAGAGAGAAAGAGAGGGAGAGAGAGAGAGAGAGAGAGAGAGAGAGAGGTATGTGCATGTGCATGTGTGTATATGTGTGTGTGTGTGTGTATGAGTATGTATGGTATGTGTGTGTGTGTGTGTGTTGCTGACAGTTGATGTGCTAAACATATGCTGCACCATTAAGCCACATCTCCACCCACGTTAAATATACCTATAAACAATGATCATTCATGTTGAAATGATTGCCATGAAACACTGTCAAGCAGGCATCGTTACTAAGAGGCCCTTGTGAATGAATAGCTTTGCTGAAAGAAGAGGACAAACTTCTGGAACCTCATGCTTGATTTTTTTCTGCTGGGTTGTCAAGTGCCTTTACCATGCAGTTGCATGCACAGTCAAGCATGCACTCAGAGCTTGTAGTGACTGATGTAGTCTGCAGTAAAGTATAGGCCTTGACCAGGGTCACTTGCAAGTTTATTAGAAATGAGCTGGGTATGGAGGTACATGCTGCAGGGAGGCCAGCATAAACTTCAGAATGAGCTTGTTTCAAAAAAAAAAAAATCTGGTTTGTCTCACTGCATGCCAGTTTTGTGTGTGTGTGTGTGTGTGTGTGTGTGTGTGTATAGTTTTCATGCATACAAGGTGTGAAGACCATTACATATGTGGGGAAAGGGTCTATTAATCTGTCATCCTTCTGTGATATCATAAATACTTTAATTCAGACAGATTTGGGTATTTATTTATTTTTAGTTTTTCAAGGCTGTGAGAAAAAAATTAAAGTTCTTTCCTAATTATGTAATGTATTATTACGACAAGCAGTAAATATTTTTATCAGCTCATCTTCTGAAATAAGACTTTTTTTTTCAGGAAATTGTTTGGTACTATTTAGTAATTCTGCACAGTTTATTCTCCAAAATCAGTGTGCTGTGCTAAAAAAAGAAAGTTACAGTAACAAAGTAGCACTTGAGGTCCATTAGTTTCCAGATCTCAAATCTGTAGCAGCTTTTGTCCAGGGCAGCCGCTCAGAAGAGCAGCTGTGTGTTCCTGCAGCCTGTCCAGCGACTGCGGGGTTTATAAACCATCCTGCTCTCAACTGCACTTGAAGTTTCTGTGCTGCTCCACGCTTAGTTCACTATTATAAGTAGATGTCTCTCCATGCTCATCTACTTCTTCCCGTAAGCAATAAGGCAGCAGCCCAACCCCCAGGGAGGTGTAGCAAGTGATGCGTGGGTTGTCCTCACACTAAGAGTGCATCAGTCAGCAGGACATCGGCGGACTCCAGCCAGTTCCCTACGATTAAGCTACTTAAACACATGAGCAGAGGAAAGCCAGATATTTTCTTTCTAAGTCTGAGTGGATTGTTTTGTGGAGTTGTGTCCACTGATGAGGTATGTAGGTGCATTTTCTAACGTATCTTTCCATGTTGTTTTTACTGTGTGTATTGCTGTAGAATCCGTGTGCCAGGCCAGAGTTTGGTTTGATTTAAAGTTAAAAATAAGCCTCACCTTGTTTTTTTCACGTACAGGATTAAAATAGCTATTCCTTCACAGCATTTGTCCTTTTTAGGAAGCTTTCTCTCACTTAAGAAAATAAAACTTTGTTTGGTTAATAAAAAAACAGAAGGCAACTAAAAATCTCGTTGTTCAGCTGCCAAGAGAAGAATACAAAGGACAAAACCAGTTTCTCCTTTTGCTGCTGCTTCTGGTGTGAACAGAGTTTAGAAATGTTTCTGATGGCAAGAGGACCTATTGGCCTGTGGGTCACACAAACCCTGACAACCTCAGTCTTGACTAGATAAAGAATTATGAGGGAGTTTGGTGTTCCTTGTTTATGCATGTGAGATAGTGTTGTAGAGACACGGGTATGCCTGTTTTGTTTTACTTTGTTTGTTACTGTTAGTGGTACTGTTAAGTCCCTGTGGTTTCCTTGCATATTCTAGAGAGTGAGTTCATGAGAAACTAAGTCTTTTAAAGAGAAATGAGATTCCACTGTAAAGTAAAAGCATAATCAGTTAGCCAGGCGTGGTGGTGCACCCCCTTAGTCCCGGCACTCAGAAGAGAGAGGCAGGCAGGCGTATCTCTGTGAGCTCAAGGCCAGCCTGGTCTATGGAGCTAGTTCCAGGACAAAGAAGCCCTGTCTCAAAAGACAACAGCAAAATTGTAACCATGTGATAGGAAGTATCTCCTAAAAATATATTGTTTTAAATGGAAATGCAAAGCTGAATCTGTTAGCTGGACTGGAGGATTGCCGTGGGTTCCCCAAACTATATAGTGAGAGTGTGTCTCAGTGGAACCGCCCTCCTCCCCCCCAAAAAAAAACCCCAGACACCAAAAGTTTGAAATCTGGCCAAGAGATCGTTATATAACGCTTTAACCCCCGCACATTTGAGCCAGAGGCCTTAGGGTCAGCAGTTCAAGGCCAGCCTGTGTTACATGAGGCCTTATCTCAGAGAGAGCTGACTGTTTCTCCAGAGGACCCAAGCTCAGATTCCAGGATCCATGTCAAGCATTTTAAAATCTATCTGTAACTCCAGCTCTACAGGATCCAACACCTGCACTGGCCTCCACAGGCACCTGCACACACATGTAAACACACACACACACACACACACACACAATTGAAAAAGGAAATAGAGACAACTTTAAAAGGATGGTTGGCATAGACTCATTTCTTCAATTATTTTCTTTCTGTTGCGGTGTGGCTAGAACCATATATTCTCCCGAAAAATGCCGGATGAAGGGAAACATAGCTGGGAGTCCTCAAAGTTGCCAAAATTCTCTTAATCGTGGCAACTCTCCCTCCTTCCTTCCAGGTCAGGGGACACTGCAGAAGTCAGGTGGGGCTTTTCCACTAGAACTGTCCCTAGCTCTGAAGGACCCCATGCGAAGCCCTGCAGGCAGAAAGCAGACTCCTGCTTCCACTTCTCTTGAGTGGCATTCAGGGCTTCTGTAAGGGATCCCTAGTTGCTATGGTAACTCCCCTTGTGAAATTTAAAAGAAGAAATACAGTAAAAGGGAAGTAACTTCTCTCCCTCCTTCCGTTAAATTCTCTTTTTCTTGAAATAACTTCTATCTTCAAGCAGTTTGGTATGGTTAGAGCAAATCTACGTTCCCTTCTGGAAAGTGGTTCTGGGGCCAAGGGGTCCAGTGTTGGAACTGAGACTGATGCCAGCATTGATGGACAGCACTGTGGAGGAGGAGCATGGCAGCAGTGTGGCCTTCATGGTGGCCTTTCACAAGAAGCCTAACTGAAAGACAGTAGCATTTCCTCACACATCAGTGGGTGATTTTATTTCTTTTAAGTCATGAAAAGTAAATATGTGTATATGGATTTAGTGTACCTTTTATCATATTTTGTTTGAGTTTTTTTTCTTTCTTCTTTTGGTTTTGTTTGATTGGTTTGTTTTATTGTCGTTTGGTACTTTTAAGACAAGTTCTGGCTAGCTTAGATTGGATATGGAAACCAGGATGGCCTCAAACTTATAGCACAATCCTCCTGCCTCTGGTGAGATTATAGGAATGCACCTGCAATTCTGGGCTTGGTTTAATCTTTTTAAATATAATTTAAGTGTGTGTGGGTGTTTTGCCTGCATACCTCTGGTACCTAAGGAGGCCAGGAGAGCGCATGCGACCCCCTGAGGTTAGAGTTACAATTGTTGTGGACATAATGTAGGTGCTGGGAATCAGAACCAGTTCTTATGGAAGAGCAGCCAGTGCTCTTAACCATCGATCCATCTCTCCAGCCCATCTTAGCATTTTTAATGACTTTTAAAACTTTCCTTTTTAGGGCTGGAGAGAGAGATGGCTCAGCGCTTAGAAGCACTGGCTGCTCTTCCAGAGGACCAAGGTTCAATTCCCAGCAACCATATGGTGGCTAACAACCATCTGTAATGGGATCTGATGCCGTCTTCTGACACACAGGTGTACATGCAGATAGAGCACTCATACACATAAAATAAATAAATAAAATTTAAAAACAAACAAAAAACATTCCTTTTTTTAAGCTGATAGCTGTGAGAAACCTTTTTTCACATAAAAAGTAAAACAGTACAGGATGTGCTGAATGAGTCAGTAGGAGTATTGTGCAGTAGTTCCCTTAAGGGGGTAGTAAGTTGGTCTTGCTTCTTTGAGCCTTGTAGGTGTTAGTTTTATTCACTTATTTTCCGTAGTGTGACGTGAGTTTGTGAGTGCAGGCAGCAGGTGCCGGGATGCACATGTGCGGTCAGTGGCCTACTTAGGAAGGCTTTCCCTTCCCCCATGGCATCTATGCTGGAACTCAGTTCATTAGGCTTGTACTGTGTCGTGGCTTAGATTAGTTGCCAATTTGACACACCTGGGAAAAGGGAACTTAGAGGCAGGGTCAGAGGGGACCTGCACTTCACATTACAATAGACAGTAAAAGACAAAAATCTCAAGAATTATATTTGTGTGTGTGTGTGTGTGTGTGTGTGTGTGTACACGTGTAAGTGCATGCATGCATCGAGCACACATGGATGGGACGTGTGAGTTACTGTCATGCAGCTCATTTTGGTTTGGAGACATGCACAAGGAAAGACAAAATGTGCAGATGAACACAGGCGGGTGGGCGGGGAAGTAGAGGCCAGCAAGACTGGCTGAAGCTGAAGCCTCTTTACGGAAACTGGTTGGCTAGCAGTTTAGCAGCTGGGAATCTAATTTGGAGAAACTTACCAGAAAAGCTAACCAGAAAATCAAATATAAAAAAAATGAAAATCTACAAAGTCTGGAAAGACTTCCTCATAAAAAAGGATATATTTTTTTTCCTTTTTGCAAAGAAGCAGTGACATACTCCTAATAAATGGCTTTTTACAAAATGGGTAACATCGTAGGGCTTGTTTTTCTTTTTCAGAAGTACTATGATCTCTTTCAATTCATAGAATACTTCTGACATCAAACTTGAAGAGCATCTTTCTGTAACACCAACTTTAATACTCCGACCCTTCCTTTGACGCTAACCAGGTGTCCCGTATTTTAATTCTGATACTAAGCCCCAGAGTTAGCCTCAGAACTCAGAGGTTAAATGTACAGGCCCACAAGACTTCGTCCCTTTCTAACCAGCTGGCTGTGTGGGAGGTTCTGTTACTCGCTAAGGTCCATGGCTTCATAGAATGGTTCACAGAACTCAGGAAAGCTCTACACTGTCAAAGTTTCAATAAAGGCACAGAAATGTGTCAGGACATGGGCTCCCGAGTGCGATGCTCCACCTCATGACATGTAGGTCTGTCTGCACACTCACCTCAAAGCTGTGGGTTTGTCATTGAGAGGTGCAGTCTTGTGGACATGACTGATTATTAATTCAGCCTCCACCAGTTCTTCTCCCCAGAAATTGTGAAGGAACAGGTTTTGAAAATTTGAAATTGACCTTTCTGCCAAGGAGCCCCACCTGAAGCGATCTGACTTTATGGGAACACAAGAGGCTCCTGTCACCCAGGAAACTCCAAGGGTTTTTGGAACCCACTGTTATGATGTATATGATGCTATTCTTTCTAAGAAATTTTCAAGAGATGCTCTGACAGAATCCAGAGACAGTGATTAAATACTGTATATTTCTGTGGCACAAATAGATTCTAAAATCAACTACTCTTACTTTCCCCATCTACCTGTGAAGAGGGATCCATGCTTGACATGTAAATATTGGCTGTGACTTAAACATGGTGCTATGATCCTAAATAATGTCTTGTAAAATGTTAGCAAATATTTGTGGTACCTACCTTTTCTAATTGTGGTGATATTTTAGCTTAATTGTTCAAAATCATAGGATTCATGTCATATAGTTTCCATTCTAAATACTAATTTGATTTAAGCCAAGAGCATAGTTCTCAGCCTGAGGGCATTTATATTTAGTAGAAAATTTAAAATGTCCCACCCCCATCTGAGAGTCTGATGAAACAACCTGGGGCTCAGGCAAAGTGTGGCCATTACCTTCTTAAAGATTCCGTAAGTGATTCTAATGGTAATCATTGCTGAGAACCACAAAATGTAGTTTTCCAATGCAGCACATATCTCAAAAAGGGACTTTTCACTAAACATAGAAGACATCTGAAAAAGAGCTACGCAAGGCAGGCAGGGCTTGGGACAATAAGAGAATAAATGTAGCACTGCTATTCTGAGTGTGTGTGGAGTCGGTTGCAAGCTCGAGTGAGTTAGGTGCTATTAATGAGTTCCATGATGACCAAGACTTTTATTTGCCCAAGATCAGACTAGTTAGGGACAGAACCAGGATTACAGAATTGTAACGTGGGTTGATGGTTTGTTTTTATTATTTAGGTTAGGAACTGCATGTAAATTTTTATATAAAAGGTTAGATCATGAGGACTATGTCAATATAGTGAAGATCCACGTGTATCATAAACGAATGTAACTGTCCTCCAGTAACTGGCAAAAGAGACTAGCAAGAGCTAGTGTGACCTGG
>NW_022196894.1:13311422-13320520 GCF_008632895.1 Mastomys coucha | reverse complement strand
GTAACTGACAGAAGAGACCAGCAAGAGCTAGTGTGACCTGGACACTGAAGACCCACGTGCATCATAAATGAATGTAACTGTCCTCCAGTAATTGGCAAAAGAGACCAGCAAGAGCTAGTGTGACCTGGACACTGAAGACCCATGTGTACATGTGGGAAAGTTGTTTCCTTGACAGGGTAATGATCTTACAGATCCTCCTTGGTACCTGTCCTGAACTGTTGCTAGTATTAACCTTTTCTCCAATATTTCTCATCCTTTGGTAGGAGAAAAAATGGCACATATCCCATGTCTAGAAAGAAAACTGTCTTGAGCTCTGTGGCAGTAGAATTCTTAAACTGAATTTGAAATCTTAATCCATTCTGTGGACATTCATCATTATCCTGAGTTTTAAAAACAAATGTAAAACTCCATTTAAGAATCTGAAATTATTTCTTAAATTTGGTTTTACACTACAGTACAGTGTTTATAATGATTTTTGTGATTGGTGCTAGAGTCTAAAACAATACTTTTTTTATTTGCTCTTTAAAATCACTGTTCTACTTACAAGTAATGAGTAGAATCTTTGTGTGTAACTATATCACATTCTCTCTCTCTCTCTCTCTCTCTCTCTCTCTCTCTCTCTCTCTCTCTCTCTCTCTCTCTCTCTCTCTCTCTCTCTCTCTCTGTCACATTATCAGAAACTGAAACCATGTAGTTCAGACCTAACAATCATGGGGAATATGCCATAGCATCCCTGGATTCTAGAGAAAATTGATGGGATTCTTTAGGAGGGGCATTTTGTAAGCTTCAGAATTGAGAATCAAGTGTAGGTCAGAAGTAGGAGGAACAGGAATTGTGCCAAAGGTCTGAGGACCTGGAAAGTCGGCGAGCCGGGGGCTCAACGCTGGCAGCAGGACATGACCTACACTGTGCTTCCATCTGTTATCTCCAATCAAGACTGGACTGCTCTCAGCATGCATTGTTCTTGGATAGCTAGTGAATCATTATTAGTAAATAAATGCATGCTCTTTACTGTGCATTGCTATTAAATTATTAAACTGCATTGTCTGGGATAGTGAGTCTTTTGAAGCTGCTGTCTATATCATCTGGGCTAAAAATGAGGTCATAGTAAGCAGAGATATAATCAACTTAATCACTTGAGTTTCTTAGTAAAACCCAAGGATTTATAAGCTGGAATGCAGGTGTGCCCACAAGTCAAACATGGATGCAAAATTTGACATCAGCATATCCACTTAATTCCTCTGTTGAATTTTTATAATGGACTTTATAATGTCTTGATTATATCATCCCATAGGATTCTAGAGGGAAGAGAATAAAAGAAAGCATAAAATGTGTTTTGCAAATTATTTATGGAGATCACTATAACATGAGGAATTGTATTGAAAGGTGGCAGCATTAGGAAGATTGAGAACCATAGATCTAAATTATAATTGCCACAAGTTTTGTGATATTTGGCATATTTTCAAGTGTACACAACTAAGGAGCCAAAGGTTCCTCCAGGAAACTGGGAAACACCGAAACGTTCTGGAGCTCTCATCCCATGCCTTTCTTCCCACACTGCTGGTGTTTGTGGTTGCTTTCAGCAAACTTAAGGACCTCAGCCCTTAGAGGACGGACAAATGACTGGGCATATTTGCTGAAAACAAAAACAGATAACAGAATAGATGATGAGAGGCTCAGTACACGGCTGTGATCTAGAATATCGGTCACTGAGTACATGGCTGTAAATTGCACCAATAAACTGCCCCTGCTTTTTCCCATCTAACTGTAATTTCTATTTCAAGCTCCTCTTGCTCTGGAAAGTACATTTCACATTTTAAAATATGTATATGTATATGTGGATATGGTGGTGCATAGCTATAATCCCAGCCATTGGGAGACAGGCAGAATTGCTGTAAGTCTGAGGCCATTCTTGATCACATAGTGAGTTTCAAGCCAGCCTGGACTACACAGTGAACCCTGTCACCTAACATAATATAACTTTGTGTACACATACATGTACATATATGATACATATAGTCACACACATGTATATACATATGTGTATATATATATATACACACATACAATATATTATATATATACATACATACATGTACACCCATACCAGTTACCATAGTTTGAATGAGAATGGCCCTCATAGATTTCATATATTTGAATACTTAGTCCCCGGATGGTAGAACTGTTTGAAAAGATTAGGAGGTGTAGCCTTATTGGAGGAACTGTGTCACTAGGGGCAGGCTTCCAGGTTTCAAAACTCACTTGCTGTGCCATTGTGCTACTGCTTGTGGTTTGAAATGTGAGCTCTGAGCTGTTTCTGTAGCCATGCCTGCTGCTGCTGCCACCCCACCTCCCATGATAGTGATAAACTATCAGGCTCTAGAACTATAAATCCCAAATAAACTGTCTTTCTATGATTAGCTTGGTCATGGAGTTTTACCACAGCAGTAGAGAAGTAACTAAGACACACACACACACTTCATTGATGTATATTCATTGTGTGTGGTACTGGGTTACATAAGGACAGTTTTAAGTATGCATTGTTATTGTGCTTTAAGCATATTCTATATTTACTTCCCCATCTTTCCTGCTACCTTTGTTCTAGACAAACTCAGTGCTACTTTCATATCATATATATATGTACATAATTTTATATATCTATATTAAGACCTAGGAGCTACAAGTAAGAAAGCATTTGTCTTTCTGAAACTGACTTAATTTTCTTGACATGAGACTCTCCACTTGCATCTGTTTTCTTTCAAATAACTAACTTCTTTGTGGCTGAAATCTTTCCTATTGTACATACATACCATTTTTTTGTGTGTGTGATTTCATTCTTCTGTTGATGGACACTTAAGGTGGCTCGTAATTTAAGTGTTGTGAATAGTAAAACAATAAGCATTGATGTGCAAGTACCTCTGTGAGATGCAGACATGGAATGATATGCCGGGTCACATGCTCGGTTTGTGTGTCCCTCTCACAGAGCATCTCCCCTGATCCGCACAGAGGCTAGACTAGTTTCCATGCACGTTCCGAGGGCACTGTCTGACGTTCCCTTTGTCCTTGTCGGTGTGCTTTTGGTTTTCTTAACAGTCGCCATTCTGAATAGAGTAAAACAGGGTCTTAATATCAATGAAGTTTTAGTTTACATTTCTTCAATGACTGATAAAGTTGAACATTTTGATCATGTTTACTGCTACTTACATTACATTTGTTTTTGAGAACTGTCTATTCAGTTCATCAACTTGTTGATTGATTGGGTTGTTTGATTTATTGTTATGTAGGCTTTTTTTAGCAATTGATATTCTAAATCACAGTCCTGTGAGATGTAGGCTTCCATTCTGTAACTGCCTCTTCACTTGTCTCAACTGATTCCTTGGCTATGCACTTTTTAATTTCATGTTTCATGGGTCAGTTGTTGACATTATTTCCTGAGCGACTAGAGTACTATTTGAGAAGTCTATGCCTATTCTTATTATATCTTGAGGTGTTTTATCTATGCCTTTCATTGGAGTTCATTTTTATGTAAAATGAGAGATAAGGTTGTCGTTCCTTCCTTCTGAACACACAGTCTGGCCAGCATGCGCGGAAGGGCTGTCATGTCTGCAGTGCACATCTCTAGCATCTTCCTAGAAACATCAGAGGTTGTAGGTGCATGACCTTGATATGGGTTCTCTCTTCTGACCCTTTGATCTGTATGTCTTGTTTTTGTGCCAGCACTATGCTGTTTTCTGCCCTTTGCCCCCTGCAGTACTGAGGATGTTTAGATAAGTTCTAGGTAAGTTCTTTACAAATGAACTACATCTCCCCTTCCATAAGAATGCACACATAGTGGAATTTTTTAAAAAGATATCAAAATAAATATATCCCAAACTTTCAGCAATGCAATTGAAACTTTAGGACAGATTGCCAGTTCGGCTCAAGGACACCTGAACAAACAAATGTCAATGCAGAGCTTGTATCCTGGATGGTCTCCTTGTATCCTGGATGGTCTCTTATTGCATACCCAACTAACTGCTGGACTTGCAAGGAAATCTCTGCATTTAGGAGAATGAGGAAGGGGAATCACAAGTTCAAAGCTATGTATGTAGTGGGACTGCAACATAGGACAGAAAATACTGGGGCAGTACTTAAGTGGTAGAACACTTGTCTAATCTCTGTGAGGTCCTAGATTTAGTTACTACTATCAGAAAAACAGGAAAGGAAGGAAGGAAGGAAGGAAGGAAGGAAGGAAGGAACGAACAAAGGAAGGAAGGAAGGGAGGAAGAAAACTAAAAGTTGTTTTAGCAAATGCCTTTCTTAACTAGGAATGTTCTTCTATTTTTGGACTATACCATAATAAATTGAGAAGAATCGGCTACTGTGTCTTTTATAACAGCTGTAGATATATAGATTGTGAGGGGGTCACACATGTGTGTACCTGTTTTATATATGTGTGTGTGTGTGTGCGCGTGCACGCGCGTGTAATTACTTACATAATAGGTACATATTATATGTATAGATATTAAGTAAATCCCTTAAAATTAATCATTTTTGTTATCTTTTATTATTTTATGCTTACTATAGAGTTTAAGCTATCAAAGAATTATAGAATATGTCTTTCTTTTCTTTAATATACCCTAAGTTATATACTTGTGTCTTTCCTTTTTTTCCCCTCAACCCCTTCAAATCCCTACTCACTCTCAAACTGGTAGCCTCTTTTTCTATGATTTTTTTGCATATGTAAATATGTATATGCATACATACTTAAATACAACCATTTTTGGGTTTCATTGTACTTTAATTGGTTTCAGTATTAGTAATTTTGTGTTTTCACAATAAAAATAGTGCCTAAATGTGCATTTATCAGAATAACCATGTTGATTGTAAAGTGGGATTTATCTATTTATATAAACCTTACTCAACTTTAAAAAACTAATTAATATCATTCATCAAAGCAAAAAGATAAATTTTAAAATATGCATAATGAAGCTACTCATGTAGGCGAAGAAACAATATTTTCTGGCATCCTGTATCCATCATCCATCATTCATCATGAGCACTCACAGTAAGTTAGTGACACTGTCCAACCTTAGTCAGAATAAGGTAATGTGCCAAGAGACCTAAAATTAACTTCACATTTAAATGTGAAGAACCAGAAATTTCCCATTAAAATAGGAACAAGACTGCAGGGTTTCCTCTCATAAAGGCCAGTAACTTGTGCTCCTTGAATATAACATGATTGTCAGAGTAGAAATTCTGAATTTGTTCCTGAATATAACTTTATGCTACCAACCCATGATTGTAACATGCAAATGATCAGAGTGTACACCAGTGATGGGCAATGCAACTTGACATTGAGTGTATGTCTGTTTTCTGTATGATTTCCACACTGCTCACATGTGATCTCACACTGACACTAAAAGGGGGAGATGAAGGGAATTCAGACAGTAACCAGAAAATATACCCTTGAAAACTAAGAGACCACAGATTCCAAAGAAGTCATTACAAACTCTCTCTGTCTAATCCTAGCTAAGTAATATTGCTTCATAACTAGTCAGCAAGGTTTGGGGGGGACTTACATCCTTATGGAATTGTCTATCTCTCCTTGGTGTTTTCTATTCCTGGGAATTCAGTGAAAACAGGCACTTTACTTAGGGTTTTCACTTGGTAGCTTAGGAGAAATGGGTAGGAGGATAGAATAAATTGAAACATAATAGATTTTGTTCTACAGATGGTCATTGGATATTCTCAAAGAAAAAAAGTCCACAAAGCCCTGAGGTTTTGAGTGGCCATAGCCACTTAAATATGCTTTTCAGAAAGTGAGACATTTTAACAAAAACTAGCAATTACAATAATGACAAATGAAGAAATTTAAATAAAGGGAACATTTTAAAAGTTTATGGAATCCAGGCTATACATTTATAGGAATGCAATATTATAAAAAATACTGATTAGCAATGAGAGTCCAGTGGGATCCACACTGTCTGTCACAAATTTTACTTGCCAGTTACTAGACATTATTTCACCATTACAAATTCTGAGATCATCTTTATTGAATAAGAGATATTTGCTTTTCCAGGCCTGCTCATTTTAAAATAATGAATTATTTATTGATTTTCAAGAGTTATGATTTTTACCAGAAATTATCCAAAATGATGTCTTGTTAATCCAAGCAGACAGCAGAGGCCTGGGCACTGAAGTGATTGTCACATGCTAAGGAATGAGTGAGTGTGAGCAGGTTCTGGACGGTGAGACAAGAGCATCCTTAGATGCTTACAACAGAGAGGGTATCTGTAACAGACATGGCAAAAGTGGAAAGAATGGGTGTCCAGATAAATAATAATAGAAACAGTTATTTGTAAAGCATTCACAATAACCCGGATACTGTTGTTCTTCCCTTCTGATGACAGTATGATGTTATGTGGGGCTCACAGAGCACTGCCTGGGCATGCCTGCTCAGAATACCAACGAGCAATAACCTTTTCAATACACGTAGCAGCAAGCTGACATCTGATATTGTTATTAAGGTGACCATCTGGGAAGTTTCATAACTCCAGATATTTTATAAATTTGCTTCTGGAATGTGAAGAACATTCTTAAAGTCTAAGCTTTTCCTCCTTTTACCCCTACTTCTGAAAAATTGGAACCTGTATAGAAATAATGTTTCATGTTTCAGGTTTGGGATAAAAATTAGAAGTATGTGGATATACCCTGTGAGTTATAATACGCTTACATATTCTGCTATTGTCTAGCAAAGCATATTCAGGCAAGAAAAGAAATCCTTGCCCCTAAGGTCTCTAGAATTCATTTGTTCAGCATGTTTATCGTGCACTACTATGTAATAGGTGGTGGTCAAGAAATCTATCCAAACAAAGATGACTGAGTTCTGTAACTCAGATTCTGAGGAGAGAAAGCAGACAGTGTACCATTTATTACATGGTACAAGAGCTGCAGGAAAATGATTTGAAAAATATTGTAGGAAGACCTGCTGCAGAAAGTAGTGTGTCAGGGTCATGTGTATTGAGAAGGATCAATTTATGCTAAGATTTGGAAAAAACAAATAGGTAGCCAAAAATTCTCTGGAAAGTACTCCATCAGAGAACAGCTAGATCATAAAATGTGTTTGGCCAGCGTGTGGAACAAAGATCAATGCTACTGGAGTGATGTAAACACAACAGTGGTAAATGATGAGATCCCTGATAATGGAGCCAAGGCAGGTTTAGGTATGGAACTTTGCTGGAGGAAGTATGTTGGTGGTGGCAGCTTTCAGAGTATAAGCCTCATACCACTGCCAGTTCATTCTGATTTGTGCTTGCGTTGGAAGTTGTGAGTTCTCAGCTTCCTGCTTCTGCCGCCATGCCTGTCTGCCACTGTGCTTCCCTGCCATGATAAACTCTTATCCTTCTGTAAGCATAATCCCTGATTCCTGCATATATACACACACACACACATGTGCGCGCACATGTGTGCATACACGCGCACACACACGCACATATACATGCACACGCACACACACATACACACATGCACATGCACACGCACGCACACACACACACACATGCACACACACACATGCACACACACGCACACACACACACACATGCACACACACACATGCACACACACATACACACACATGCACATGTACACGTGTACCTTGGTTATGGTGTTTCATCATATCAACAGAAAAGTAACCAATACACAGAGCCAACAGAATTTTCTTATGGACAGGATAATATGATGACATGAGAAAGGATTCCAGTTGCTTCCAAAGGTTTTGACTTAGCATGGATGGAGTTGCATTATTTGAGGTAGAGTTGTCAAGACAGTCATTTGGGGAAGCAGCTTGAGATGAGGTGTTCAGAATGTTGATCCTGGGGAATGATGATTGTGAGATAAACTTTATGCTAGTAGCAATGCAAGGAGACAGATGAAAGTGCTGCACTGGAGTAGAGAATGGGGAGCAGCAGTCTCAGGACTGGGAAGCCTTTGTCCATCAAGGAAGTCAGAACACAGCCTGGGAGAAACCAGGCACTCAGGAGATAGTAGCATGATTGCTTGCTGTTAGAGATGACAGAAACTCAGGATGTGGCCTTTTCTTCATTACATCATACCCTATGATACTGTTTCTGGGGACACAAGAATGAAGTCTGTTAACAGCAGACAGAGGAATGATACCTCCAAAGTCCAACTTGGTGAACCAATGCATTTCATTAGGTTCACTTACAGTAGTGTGGGCAAGATCAGAAATGATTCCAAGACTCACTGCAGCCAACTCCAGCATGGGTGGCAGCTTGGAAAAGTTGGGGACCTGGAGAACACTGTAGGCAGCCTAGCAGTTTAAAGAGTGCTCTCTCCAGGTGGCTCAAGGGATCTGGCCATCTTCCAGGCAACTCTAATGGTCTCTGTTTCTCCCAGGAGGCCCATCTGGTCTAAGTTACTTCTAGGAAGCTCTGCATCAATAAGAGATCTTTAGACAGTCCTTGAAGCTTAGTGCACTTGAGGAGGAAAGAGCCCATTTGATCTCCTCATTGTAGAGTCCACCTAAACTTCACACCTTTCATTGGATGGAACGTTTCACCTCCATCTGGAATAGCCCATATCTTTTTTTTTTTTCTCTTACAAGCTACTTCCCTAGTTAATCGTCTACATCTCTTTGGGGGATATAATTACTTTTGAAATATATAAGCTGTTCTGAAAACCATAGTATAGTGTAAAAACATGAAATAAACAATACTACTAATAGAGAGGCTGAGATAGGAGAAGCAAGATTTCAAGACTTATGTTGTACACAGCAAGACACTGTCACAAACATACAAGCTGAAAGTGTATATAGATTGTACAATGTTGGACCTATTTCTCCAATTACCAAATTAGAGAGATCATTGGATGACAATCAACAAATTTCTAATTCCTCGTATTTTTGGATTTCAATTGATTAGGATATGTTGGTAATATTAATTTTCAAATTAATATATTAAGAAAAAATGATTGTCACTTCCTGTTGTTTTTGTTGTAAAAGGTGGAATTAGGTTTGTGTGGATTTTTTTGAAAGATTACCTTCTTGCTTCTTCTGGGGTGTAGTTTTGTTCCTTATGTTGATGTTTTCCATCTAT
>NW_022196894.1:13271661-13310373 GCF_008632895.1 Mastomys coucha | reverse complement strand
GTGGGAGAATTGGGTTCTGATGATGGCAAGTGACCTTGGTTTGTGTTGTTTATTTTCTTACGATTGCCGCCCCCCCCCCGCCATCTGGTTAACTCTAGTGCTACCTGCCCTTGCTATATCTGGCTGGAGCCTGTCCTTCCTATCGGAATATCCCATATCTTGATAGTTTCCCTCCAAGATGGAAGACTTTTTTCTAAGAAGAGATTGTTACATAACATATATTAACATTTAATTTTAAATTTTAATTGTGTATAAACATAAGAAAATATATAGAACATAAATTTTAAATATTTCCCTTTATTATGCTACTTTGCACCTTTTATATGCAGAATTCTTATAGCTTACAAATGTTAAACCCCTTATTGTTTAAATAACAACTTAGTGGCTCTCAACCTTCCTAATGCTTTGACCCTTTAATGCAATTTTTGTGTTATGGTGACCCCAACCATAAAATTGTTTTTGTTGTTACTTCGTTTCTGTAATTTTGCTACTGTTATGGTCCTTGAGGGGTCATGACTCATAGGATGAGAATTGCTGCGATAATGTGCCATTCCCACCTCTCTTTCTCAGTCTTGGCAACCTTTCTTCGGCCTTCTCTCTTTATGAATTTGACTATAATAGGTACTTAATGTAAAGGAGGTTTTATGGCAGTTGTCTTTTTAAGGCTGGGTTCTTTTATTTATCATAATGTCCTTAAGAATTGTGAACATAGTAGTATATAAAAAACATCTCTTTTCTTTCAAAGAGAGAATAATATTCCATGGTACATACAACATTTTATGTGTTAATTTACACATTTTGGTTGTTTCCAGTTGTTAGCTACTGTGAATGATGCCATGAAACTGGATATACGGATATGGAGTGTATGTTTTTTAAAAACCCAACAACTATAGTATGTGTACTTTGTGATTGCCATGGATCTTTTTCTTCTTCATATAAGTAATTTATAAGCACATTTTCTTTGTAAAATATTTGATTTTTATACTATATAGATGGCAGATCTGGTAATTCTTATTCATAGTTTACCACATCCTGCCCTAAGTGCTCAGATACATCTTATCTTGTCACTTCCATTCTCTTCTCACTGATTTGTAGGGTTAAACATCCCAAATCTGTATATTCAAATCTAAGAAAACGCAAAATGTCTTAGATGTTGTAGGAGGCGTCAACTAAACAAATAATAAGATGAAGTAACATATAAAGGCAGACCTGTCAGAATAACTCCTGACTCTTCAGTGGTGACTCTAAAACCAAGAAGTGCCTGAACAGATGTTCTACAGACTCTTAAGAGACCACAGATGCTACCCCAGAATACTATATCCACAAAACCTTTCAATTACAGTAGATAAAGAAGAAAGAATATTCTATGAGAAAACCATATTTAAATAGTGTCTATTACAAATCTTACCCTACATCAACCTGAAGAGTCTAACCTCACTTAAGAAAACACAAGAAAAAAAAATCTCAGACCAGCAGATCAAAAATGGGTATAAAAATCTCACACTACCACAAAACACTAATGAGAATCAAAAAACACTGCTCATTGATAACACTGGTGGTGCTAATTCCCAATTAAAAGACACAGACTAAGAGGTTGGATTAGAAAATAGAATCTCGGGGGCTGGAGAGATGGCTCAGCGGGTAAGAGCACTGACTGCTCTTCCGAAGGTCCTGAGTTCAAATCCCAGCAACCACATGGTGGCTCACAACCATCCATAATGAGATCTGACGCCCTCTTCTGGAGTGTCTGAAGACAGCTACAGTGTATTACACTGGAGCAAGTGGAGCCGGAGCAAGCAGAGGTCCTGAGTTTAATTCCCAGCAGCCGCATGATGGCTCACGGCCACCTGTACAACTACAGTGTACTCATGGACATAAAATAAATAAATAAATCTTTTTTTAAAAAGAAAAAAAAAGAAAAAAGAAAATAGAATCTCTCTTTCTGCTACATCCAAGAAACACATCACCTCAGGGTAAAAGGATGGAAAGAATGTATTCTAAACAAATAGACCTAAGAAACAAGCTGGGGGTAGCCACTTTAATATTTGACAAAATAGACGTCAGTTGAAAACTAATTGGAAGAACTAGGGAAGAGCACTTGCATAATCATCAAAGGGAAAAGCTACCTAAGAGACATTGAAATTCTTAACTCCTATGCTCCAAACACAGGGATACCCAAGTTCAAAATGGGAAGACTATGGCAGCTTACATCACATACTGACCATCATACACGGAGAGGAGTTGACTTCAATACCCCACTATCGCCATAGGCCAGACAAAAACTAAATCGAGAAATCTTGGAGCTAAGTGATATTATAAACCTAGTGAACCAAATAGATATTTACAGGACATTTCACCCAAACACAAAAGAATACACCCCCTTCCCAACACCTCATGAAATTTTCTCCAAACTTGACCACATACTTGATCACAAAGCAAGTCTCAGCAAATACAAGAAAATTGAAATAGCCCGGTGTCCTATCAGACCATCCCAGATTAAAGCTGCATATTAGCAACAACAGAAAGCTTACAAACTCATGGAAACTGAACAACTCAGTATTGAATGAAAAATAAGTCAAGACAGAAATTAAGAAGGGAATTCAAAGCTTCTTGGATTAGAGTGAAAAGGAATACACAGCACACCCAGACCTACAGGACACAGGGCTACAGTGAAGGCAGGGCTCAGAGGCTTGTTCACAGCACTAAGTGCCTATAATAAAAGAAGTAGAGAGCTCATATTAGTAACTACCTAGTAATTACTACTAATTACTTTAGCATACCTAAAAGCTCTAGTAGAAAAAGCAATCAGTTGCAAAAGGAGTACCAGCAAGAAATAATCAAGCTCAGGGCTGAAATCATTAAAGTATCAATAAAATAATACAAAGAATCAATGAAACAAAGAGAAAAATACTAAGGTTAACAAACTCTTATCCAAATTAACAATATGACCCAGAGAGAAGTACTAAATTAAGAAAATTGAAGACAAAAGGGGGACATGACAACAAACACAGAGGAAATCCAGAGAACAACAAGAACATATTTTAGCTGTACTGCACCAAATTAGAAAATCTGAAAGAAATGGGTACCTTTCTTGATATCTAAGACCGATAAAGTTAAATCAAGATCAGATAAGCTATTTAAATAGACTTATAAACTCCAACTGAAATAGAAGCAGTAGTTAAAAGTCTTCCAAACCAAAAAAAAAGCCCAGGGCAACATAGATTTAGAGCTGAATTCTACCAGATTTTTAAGGAATTAACCTTAGTATTCCTCAAATTACTTTACAAAATCTAAAAATAAAAAGCATTGTCCAATTTGTTTTATAAGACCAGTTATACTGACCGTTCAACCACATAAAGACTCAACAAAGAAAGAAAATTTCAGACCAAGTTCCCTTATGAACATAGGTGTAAAAATACTCAATAATATTTGAAAACTGAATCCAAGAACACATCGAAGATATCATCCGTCATCATCAAGCAGGTTCCAACCCAGAGATGCAGGCATGGTTCAACATATGTGAATCAATAAATGTTACCCACCATATAAACAAGCTGGAAGACAAAAAGCACATAAGCATCACATTATGTACAAAGAAAAACCTTTCATGAAAATCCAACATCCCTTCATGGGAAAAGTGCTCAAGAGATTAGGGATACAAAGGACATAGATGATAAAGGCTGCTGCCAGCATCAACTTAAATGGAGAGAAATTCAGAGCAACTCCACTAAGATCAGGAACAAGAAAGGTTGTCATATCTGTTCAGTACAGTACCTAAGGTCTTCACCAGAGGAATTAGATAAGAAAAGGAGATCAAGGGGATACGGATGGGGAAGGAAGAAGCCAAAATACTTTTTATTTGCAGATGATATGATGTTATACATTAAAATGTATATCCAAAAATTCCACTGGGAAACTATTCCACTGGGAAACCCCTACGGTTGATAAATACTTTAAGTAAAGCCACTGCCTTTTTATATACAAATGGCAAGCAACAGATATTGAACATTTAAGTGTTTCTCAGTCAGTTGTGTTTCACATTTTGAGACCCACAGCCAGGTATTACCCAGGGAGAGAAAAACCTTGGGATCCCTCAATGGGATGTCTTCATCGAACCCCTTCCCCAGTGTCAGGGAATCCTGTTGAAAGGGAGAGATGGAAAGACTGTTAAGAGCCAGAGGGGATGGAAGACACCAAGGAAACAGTATCTTCTAGACACAGCAGGACCAATGCACATAGGAACTCACAGAGACTGTGGCACCATGCGCAGGGCCTGCACTGGTCTTAGGGAGTCCCGCTATAGAGAGCAGAAGTGAACACAAGTCACATCACTAACCCAGAACCTATGTCCAATTGATTAACCGCCCACAAATGAATAAATGGTTCTCTCCAGTGGAATCTCTCTTGGGATACAAACCGCTCTTAAGGCTGGGCTCCATGCCCAGCAAGGTATGACCAACACTAAACAAACTTAATGGCATTTTTTTGTTTGTTTGTTTTTAGGTTCTTTGTCAGAGCTTTTTTCCCTCTTACAGGTCTTTTGTGAATATATTATGGTTTCCAATTTTTTGTTTTTATGTGATTTCTGTTCATGCAAACATGTATGTCTCTGCTCTGTGTTTTTTGTGCTTTATCTTTGGCTACTTTTCTTCTGTTTTTTTTGTTTGTTTGTTTGTTTGTTTTATTTTTGTCCTATTCTCATTTGTTTGTTTTCAATTTCTATCATTATTATTTGTAGATGTCTATATTCTAATGAGAGAGGAAAAGAAAAGCTGTGGAATTAGGTGGGTGGGGAAGTGAGGAGGATCCCAGATAATGTAAGAATCCTTAAGGAGGTTCTAATATCAGCAAAAGAATGTGCCAATAGCAGAATAGATGAATTTACCAGCGAGAGTGAGGGCAAGCAGACAAAAGCCAAAGCTTCCTCCAGTCTTGTCCTTTGATGTGGGCTGCCACCACACAGTGTGGCCCAGATTTAAGGTAGATCTTCCCACCTCACATGATCCTTTCAGGAAAATCTCACACATGCCTGCCAGCTACTTATGTTTAGTTGATTGTAGATATAATGAAGTTGACAACCATATTAGCCACCACAGCCTGCTTTTTAGCTTTTATAATTCAAGGCTAAAGTTGCAGTCTTCCTTTGCCAGAGTTGAATTTACTCCTGTGTTCAAGTTTCCCTCTCTGGTTTGCATTGTGTCTTTCTTTACTGATTCTGCCCCAAACTAGACCACAACAAGAGGTCTTAGGGTGCTCAGCTGTTCAGTAGTCTCAAATGCCCAAATCCCCTTAAAGTTTCACTTGCTGTATACTTTTTTTTTTTTTTAAAGATTTATTTATTGTATGTATATAATTGCACTGTCGCTGTCTTCAGACATGCCAGAAGAGGGCATCGGATCCCATTACAGATGTGGTTGCTGGAATTGTACTTAGGACCTCTGGAAGAGCAGTCAGTGCTCTTAACCACTGAGCCATCTCTCCAGCCCTGACTTGCTATGTATTTGAGGGACAGACTTTGGCTCCTTTTTGTTTTTTGTTTTTTAAATATGTAAACACTCATCTATCTAATTATTGGAACATTTGGCTGAGTATGGTGGCTTATGCATGCAATTCCAGGAATTATGTGCATTTAGGACACAGAAGTATGTTTAAGAGGCGTCTCTATGAGTTCAAGACCAGCCTGGTCAACATAGCAAGTGTCAGGCCAGCCAGGTTTACATTGTTACACCCTGTCTCAAAATTTTTGAACTTTTATTTTTTCTTTTAGAAATTTCTCTCAAAAATATCAGTAATACTTGTTTTGCTAAATGATGCTTAATCCAAAACAGCATTACACCATTTTAGCAAAAAGGTATTTGTTGAAAGTTATGATAATTTCTATTTCAGCCTTGGCTGTCTAATAAGTTCTCAGATAATACTTGAAACTTCATGTTTTCTTTTTTTTATTGGATATTTTCTTTATTTGCATTTCAAATGTTACCCCCTTTCCCATCCTCCCGCCGAAACCCTCTATCCCATCCTCCCTCCACCTGCTTCTATGAGGGTGTTCCTCCACCCACCCACCCACCCACCCAGACCCACCTCCCCACCCACACCCACCTCCCCGCCCTCAGTTTCCCTACACTGAGGCATCTGTCAAACCTTCATAGGACCAAGGACCTCTCTTCCCATTGATGCATGACAAGGCCATCCTCTGCAATGTATGCAGGGGGAGCCATGTGTACTCCTTTGTTGATGGCTTAGTCCTTGGGAGACTGTTTAGTTGATATTGTTCCTCCTTCCTGTGGGCTTGCAATCCCTTTCAACTCCTTCAGTCCTTTGTCTAACTCCTCTATTGGGGACCCTGCACTCAGTACAATGGTTGGCTATAAGCGTCTGTCTCTGTATTTGTCAGGCTCTGGAAGGGCCTCTCAGGAGTAAGTCGTATCAGGCTCCTTTCAGCATGTACTTCTTGGCATCCACAATAGTGTCTGGATTTGGTAACTGTATATGGGATGAATCCCCAGATGGGACAGTCTCTGGATGGCCTTTCCTTCAGTCTCTACTCTATACTTTATCTCCATATTTGTTCCGTGAGTATTTGTTCTCCTTCTAAGAAGGACCTAAGCATCCACACTTTGGTCTTCCTTCTTCTTCTTGAGCTTCATGTGGTCTATGAGTTGTATCTTGATTATTTGGAGCTTTTGGGATAATATCCACTTATCAGTGAGTATATACCATATGTTTCCTTTTGTGACTGGGTTACCTCACTCGGGATGAAATTTTCTAGTTCTAGCCATTTGCCTAAGAATTTCATGAATTCATCATTTTTAATAGCTGAATAGTCTCCATTGTGTAAATGGACCACATTTTCTGTATCCATTCCTCTGTTGAAAGACGTCTGGGCTGTTTCCAGCTCCTGCCTATTATAAATAAGGCTGCTATAGTAGACATGTGTCCTTATTACATGCTGGAGCATCTTCTGGGTATATACCCAGAAGTGGTTTAGCTTGGTCCTCAGGTAGTATTATATTCAATTTTCTGAGGAACCGTCAGACTGATTTCCAAAGTGGTTGTACCAGCTTACAATCCCACCAGCAATGGAGGAGTGTTCCTCTTTCTCCACATCCTCACCAGCATCTGCTGTCACCCAAGTTTTTGATCTTAGCCGTTCTTACTGGTGTGAGGTGGAATCTCAGGGTCGTTTTGATGTGCATTTCCCTGATAACTGAGGATTTTTCTTCTCAGCCATTTGATATTCCTCAGCTGAAAATTCTTTGTTTAGCTCTGTACCCTATTTTAAATAGGGTTATTTGATTTTTGGGAGTCTGCCTTCTTGAGTTCTTTGTATATATTGGATATTAGCCCTCAATCGGATGTAGGATTGGTAAAGATCTTTTCTCAATCTGTTGGTTGCCATTTTGTCCTATTGACAGTGTCCTTTGCCTTACAGAAACTTTGCAATTTTGTGAGGTCCCATTTGTCACTTCTTGATCTTAGAGCATAAGCCATTGGTGTTCTGTTCAGGAATTTTTCCCCTGTGCCCATGTGTTCGAGGCTCTTCCCCACTTTCTCCTATATAAGTTTCCATGTATTTTCTAAAATCTGGCTTACTGACTAAATTTCAAAAGGACCACAGAGAATAAAGCAGTTCTGACCTAATATGTAGTCTCATCATTTGGGCTGATGACTCAGCACGTGATTAGTTGGGCTTTTCAGATTAGCATTTGTTGTTCTGAGGCTTTAAAAAACCTTGGATAGTTTTCACTTTATATATTCAATCTTGCAAAATTAAAGCTTCTTTTCATAACAAAGGATAGCTTCTTAAACTAAAATTTAAGAAATTTGTTTCAATTATAATGAATTCCTGATAAAATTTTTATTTTCTTCTAATTGGAGTTTAATTTCTTATTAGTAATCATTGTCACCCTCCCCAATTTAACCTATTTATAAAGAGAAAATATTGGCAAGTAACTTAATAAAGGAAATTCAGCATATAACTTGTATCAGAAATTGAATATAAGACTCTGTTTCTCCCTGTGTCTCATGTTGCATTTCAGGGTAATTTGAGTTCTAAACACATTCAATATTATATGGATAATCTCAGCATGGCCATAAACATGGGTCATTCCTAGCCAGTGTTCAGGATGTTATGTGGATAGTCACTCATTGGGGGAAGGGAGCACATTGGTTCATTTCATTTCAAGATATTCTTCAAGAGTTTTCATGTCAGCTGTTACGGTAGTATTTTCCTATGGTTCATCTGAATAATTTAGTCACTGACTGGACACTAGAGCATCAACTAGCAGCTGCATTCTGTCCTTTCTGCAGACAGAGAGGGGTCTTTATGTAGCCGTCTTCCTTCAATGTGAATATGAAGCTTTCTGAACACACAGAATGAGGTCTTCCCTAGGAAAATCTGTCAAGAATAACACGTAGCTGCCACATGTTTCCAAGGTCTTAGAGCACTGTTTTTATGTGGTCAGAAGAACATTAAATTATTAAATAAGAGTGCTGTATCTCAGTATTTACCTTCTCTTTCCGTTTAAATTCTAGGCATCAATACCTGTACAAAGGTCACTCCACCTTGTACAACAAGCAACACAACCACAGAAGCTCAGGGAATAAATGGGAGGACACCAGCAAAACGCTCCGCTGCAAGTCCAAAGCCACAAGGTTTGTATCCTGGGGCTCTGCAATTGGTCAGGTATAAGGAGCCATAGAGAAGAGTGAATGCAGATAACCTACTCCAGTAGAAACAAGTATTTGCTCTGCTCTTCAAACAAGGTGTGCATTCTTTATTATGATGCTTTACATGTTGTGAGTTGCTTTAAAATTTAAAATTTCTTTGCTAAGGTTTTCTGAAAGAAATCTTTAAAAATGGGCTTAAAATAAAAGCAGTAGATTATGGAATTCTGTCCAGTGTGTTCATAGTGGTATGAAGTATGATTATCAAGCTAAGTCCAATAACTACTGATTTACACAACGAACCCAACTGTGAGCCTTTAGTTCTGACCATATTTCCCTCAATAAAACTGAAGCGAATATAAAGACAGAATATTTTTAACCATGACTTAAGCTGTTTTATGTGCAAAACACAAGGTAACACTTTGCTCATTGCTCCTGAGTCGAAAGATGAAAAATGAGAGTAAACTGAAATTCATATAATTCTGGTTTATTTGATATTTTAAAAGCCTTTATGGCTTTGCTTTGTTTATAGAGATGCATGGCTTTGCTACACTGTCTTCCAGTCAGAACACTGAAAAAAGCAAGACAGCAAGCTTCTCGCTACCACACTCCAGCACAGTCCTGTATTGAGGAGACAATGCTTGGCCTTATTTTTATTTTTTTATAGTTTAATGGTTAGGTCAATATATTGTTACTTCAGTAGTTACTTCCTCCCTAACTTAAATACAGGCTAATTATATGCTGCTTTCTCTAACTATAGGTATAAGTAAGTCACAAAGTAGAGGCTTTTGTGGAATAGTTGTCCTTGTAGGCCCTGGTCCTCATGGCTAAACTTCTAATTTATCCTTACACTGAGTGACCCCTTACCCTCCACTATGTCTTTGTCTGGACTTCTATAACCAAGTATCACAAACTGGTAGCTACTTAACAATTGTTCACTTCTTGCAGTTCTGGTGGCTGGGGATCCTATATAAAACTACTTAGTGCTGAGAGTCTGCTTTCTGATTCATGCAAAATGGCAAAAGAAGCCGGTCATCTCTGGGAGTTTTCTAAGGTGCCTTAATTCCATTCATAAACTCTGGCCCCATACCCCTCCCCTAATCATTATAAACATGTTCTAAAAGTTCTACTGTCGTATACCATTACCTTGTAGTGAGAATGACACAGAATTGCTGAAGAAAGGCCAAGTTAAAGCAAGTCTGGAAATACAAAACTCAATAAGGCAAATAAGAACCTAAGGGAACAGGCTCACAAATAGCACATTAGGTGGAAAGCAATATCGGATCTTAGACACAAGGTAGAAGAATTAGATCATTCAGTAAAGGTCAATGACAAAGTGTACGAATGGAACAGGGGACAGCTTTGAGACACCATGAAAAGTCTTAACTTTTAAATAATGGGCATAGAAAAAGGAAAATAGAATATCTGCAAAGAAGTCATAGAGGAAGTTTTCCAACAAAAGATGGACACTCAGGGTCAAGAAGCACCCTAAATGGTTTTTCTTGTCCAACTAAGATGTGTTGGTTTTTGTATTATCTTGTTATATTTTATTTTGTCATGTGTGGTTGTTATCTCTTAGATGCTTATTGTTTTCTAGTGAGAGACAGAGAGGAAGTGAATCTGGGTGGGAGGGGATGTGGGGAGGCACTGGAAGAAGTAGAGAGAGGGGAAATAGTAGTAATCAGTATGAGAAAAGGTAGTGAGTAGAAGCCTACAGAAAGCCAAACAGACAGGACCAAAAGAGAGATGTCTACGAACGTGTTGTAGCTAAAGCGCTAAAAGCACAGACTAAAGAAAGGATATTTAAAACTTCAAGAGAGAAGGCCAGGATACTTTACAAAGACAGAGCAATTCAGAAGAAAGCTTGATTACTCCATAAAAAGAAAACCTTTAAACCCAGAAGAGCCTGGAAAGATATCTTGTGAAATACTACAACCTAGCCTGTTGTGTCCAGAAAAAGTATTAAAATTTATAGAGAAGTAAAATGATAAAATTAATCTTTCAATGATACCTGTGTTAATGTTTCAACTTACTAAAGACAAGGAACTAAGATTAGATTAGAAAATGGGATCCAGCTTTTTGCTGTCTCCAAGATCAATGGTAAATATTAACTTAGGGTAAAAGGACTGAAGTAGATATTCCAACAAATACAACAAGCAAATACAGCTATTCTATTATCTGACAAAATAATCTTCAAACAGAAAAGAATACTTGTTAATAGGTAATCCACCAAGAAGATATTTTAATTCTCAACATAAACTCATTTTTTTAAAAAACAAACTCTACTAGATGTACAACTGTGGATTGACCTTAGCACAGTGATAGTGATTCAGTACTGCAATCTCATTTTTTCCCAGTAGACAGATCATCTAGACAAAAATGAAACAGAAACAGTATTGTTAAATGACACCATACATAAAATAGACTAAATAGACATCTGCCATAAATGTGGAGAAAGGCAAGCCTTTATACATTGTGTAGGCTAGTATAGCCACTGTGGAACTCGGTTTGAAGATTCCTATAAGAGCCAGAGGTAGCTATACCACCCTGTGCATGTGCCTGAAGGACTCTATCTCCTATTGCACACACACTCACTCATTGTTCTCTCTTCATAATAGCTAGGAAATAGTATCAGCCTATAGATGTCTACCAACAAGTAAATGGATTATAAAAATGTAGTACATATACACAATGGAATATTATTCTTTCTTGTTTTTTAAGGAAAATGAAATGTTCAGGTAAATGGATGAAATGTCAAAAGAAATTATACTGTGTAAGGTTATTCAGACCTAGACAGAAAAGAAATAGCCTCATGCTCTCTCTCTAACTGATTATAGGTCAACAGGAAAAAAAATCACACATTTTAATTTTTTTTTAATATATGACCCAGACTCATAGGAATAAGGACCCTGAATGTCAAGGTCTCTAGTGGGAGGACCTAGGATCATTAAATACAGAAAAACAGTAGATGGGACCAGAAGGTTTTCCACAAGCTGATGACTTTTTACAAGAAAGCTTATTAAGAAATACAGCATCTTATATATTATTTGCAAGAGGGAAAGGCCACAGTCAGCAAAAAGCTAAGTCAGACAGTGTTGGCAAGAGAATATGGGGTACCTAAACACGGGTGCCTTAGCACTGATAACTACAGCTCTTGGGAGAGAAAGCTGGCTTCCCAGGAGCCAAAACCTTAATGCCCCTGAAACCCTGGCCCGAGCCCCAGCCCCAGCCTAGACCTTGCCAAGTTTGACACTGGGAAAGTACACAGAACTAGCCTGTTGTCCTTTTGTCCTTTCATCAAAGCCTCTGAGACAGACTTGGATTAGTCTGGTGTCAAACAATATGGATATAAGAATCACCACAACAAAAGTAGGCCTCAAAAAGCTGTTTGATATGAATTTTTATATAATAAATTAGATAGAGAAATAATTTATGTTAACATAAGAACACTAGAGGGCTTTTCCATAGGATATTGAGGGAAACTAGAAAGATGAAGATTAATTTAATAAGGTTTAGTAACTTATGTTTTTCTCAGCCTTAGCCTCCCATTAATGGAGCTTCTTTTCTCCTGTAATGAGGACAGCTGCCACAGGGGAAAGGGACAAGGTCAAGATATTTCTCTAGTGTCTTTGCTCAAAATAATCCTTAAAAGTGGACATTCTTTGGCAAGAATATTCTACTTCATATACTGCCAGGAACACATTGAATAAAATCACTGCTATTATAATAGTAATTCCCCAATTTTTATTAGAAATTTTTATACAATATATTTTATTTTCCCTCCCCTACTCCTCCTGTATCTTTGTCATCTCCCTGCTCATCCAACTTCATGTTCTTTCTTTCTCATAAACAAAACAAAATGAAAGGCAAAACAAACAAACAAACAAAAAACAAAAGAAAACCCCACTAAGATAAAAAATACCAAAACAAAACAAAAAAGAGCATTCACACACACACAAACAGAGAGAGAGAGAGAGAGAGAGAGAGAGAGAGAGAGAGAGAGAGAGAGAGAGAGAGAGAGAGAGAGAGAGAGGGAGAGAGAGGGAGAGAGAGAGAGAGAGGCCCCAGCAGGTATCAATTACAAATACCTTCTTGATTAAGAGAGTAACTTCACATCCACTTCCTCGTCCCTACACTGAGATTTTGTCTGGGTTGAATGTGTGCAGATTCTTGCATGCTGTGACCACAATCTCTTATGTGCATCAGCTCTGTTGTGTCTGAAAGATACTATTTCCTTGGAGTCATCTTCCATCTCTGTCTCATAAACTTTGCATCTTTTCTTGCACATAGGTCCCTGAGCCTTGAATGAAGGGGTTTGATAAAGATGTTCCACTTAAAGCTGAGTGTTCCAAAGTCTCTCACTCTCTACATAGTATCCACTTGTAGGTCCCTGTGTTAATTACTTTAAGAAAAAACTTCCATAATGATGGCTGAGAGGGGCACTGATCTATTGGTTTATAGCAATGTCTTTAGGAGTCATTTTAATGCTTTGTTCCTTTAGAAGATGAGTGGTATTTAGTTTTCCTGTAGGCCTATAAACTATCAAGTTTTAGGTGCTTGGACACATTAGCAGTTTAAGGTATGGGTTCCGTCTGATAAAACAGGCCTTTTATCAAAAATTGGTTGGGGAAAAGCATGAGATAGATAGATAGATAGATAGATAGATAGATAGATAGATAGATAGATAGATAGATAGATAGATAGATATACATATATGAAATAACCCTCTTTTCATTTTGGAAAAAAAGAAGTGGCTGGTTACTCCCATAACATTTGTGCCACTATTGCTAAAGTGTATCTTACAGATACATCACTGTTGTAGTTCACAGGCATTGTAGCTACATGAAACTATCTTCTCCAGTAGCATGAAAAGTACCTTTGAGCACCATAAACACTAATCAGTTGTACACTAATCAGTTGTGGTAAAGCTTCGAGTTGTACAATACCTCAAATCTCCATATTTGATGACATAAGTAAGTTGTGTCTTCAGCAGTATCACCTTGACATCAGTCTGTGAGGAATAACCAACAGCCAATAACCTTGAAAAGAGCCTATGATATTTGGGGAAAGAGTCCATGGGACCCTTTTGGTTACCAAGATGTAACCCATTTCTGGCATTGCAGATTTGACTTGATAGCATGGATGTCTACTTGGGGCACTGTCTCCCCCATTATATGGTGATTCTCTATAAAATGTATATATTTTTAAATTTTATATATAATTTAAATTAAATATATAAATTATATATGCTGTATATATGTATGTTTTATATATAATATAAACTACATATGTATTATATTATATACTATTGCCTCTTCCCTGTAAGTTTTTTTTCTACCCACTGGTTCCTTATTAGCTGTCTATGCTCTGTGGTTATTCTGATTGTAACACATATCTAAATCTTAAAAGATATCAACATATAAGAGAAAACATACAATATTTGTTGCTCTCACTTAGGATGGTTGTTTTTAGCTCCATCCACTTACCATTCAAAATCTAATTTTTCTAAGGAGCTGAATAATATTTGATTGTGTAAGTGTACCACACTTTCATTATCCAATCATCACTTGATGAACATCTAGGCTGTTTACAATTAATGTGGATGAGCAAGTATTTCTACAGTATACTTTAGAATCCTTGGAGTATATGTCCACGAGTGGTGTAGCTGGATGTTAAGGTAGATCAAGTTTCAACTTTTTCAAGAACTTGCACACTGAATTCCATAGAGGCCAGGGCAGTTTGCACTCCCACCGGTTCCCTTGACCTGCATCTTCACTATCAGGTGCTGTCATTTGTTTTATTGATCGTGGCCATTTCACTGGAGTAACATGAAATCTAATAGTAGTTTTAATTTCCATTTTCCTAGTGGCCAAGGATGTTGAACTTTTTCTTTTTTAATTAAGTGGTTCTTAGCCATTTCTGTTTCATCTTTTGAGAACATCCATCCTGATCCTTCTAGCTTTTAGAATCTGTATTGAAAATTAATGGCCCTACTATATTAATGGTTTGTTATATTAATGACCATGCCTTTTCCTTTTGCAGCTTTTAATATAACTTGTTCTGTACATTTAGTGGGGTTTTTTATAATTCTTTTATTTTATTTTTCATTTATTTATTTATTCTTTATTTGTCAGGCTTTGACAGAGCCTCTCAGGAGACAGCCATATCAGGCTCCTTTCAGCAAGCACTTCTTAGCATCCACAATAGTGTCTGGGTTTGGTAATTGTATATGGAATGGATCCCCAGGTGGGGCAGTCTCTGGATGGCCTTTCCTTTAGTCTCTGCTCCATACTTTGTCTCTGTATTTCCTACCATAAGTATTTTGTTCTTTCTTCTAAGAAAGACTGAAGGATCCACACTTTGGTCTTCCTTCTTATTGAGCTTCATGTGGTCTGTTGAATTGTATCTTGAATATTCTGCATTTGGGGGCTAGTAACTTATCAGTGAGTGCATACCATGTGTTTTCTTTTGTAACTGGGTTACCCTTACTCAGGATGATATTTTCTAGTTATATCCATTTGCCAGAAAATTTCATGAAGTCATTGATTTTAATAGCTGAATAGTACTTCATTGTATAAATGTACCACATTTTCTGTATCCATTCCTCTGTTGAGGGACATCTGGATTCTTTCCAGCTTCTGGCTATTATAAATAAGGCTGCTATGAACACAGTGGAACAAGTATCCTTATTACATGCTGGAGCATCTTCTGGGTATATGCCCAGGAGTGGTATAGCTGGGTCCTCAGGTACTATATCCAATTTTCTGAGGAACCATCATACTGTTTTCCAGAGTGGTTGTACCAGCTTGCAATCCCACAAACAATGGAGGAGTGTTCCTCTTTCTCCACATCCTCGCCAGCATTTGCTGTCACCTGAGTTTTTGGTTTTAGCCATTCTAACTGGTGTGAGGTGGAATCTCAGGGTTGTTTTGATTTGCGTTTCCCTGATGACTAACAATGTTGAACATTTCTTTAGGTACTTCTCAGACATTTGATATTCCTCAGTTGAGAATTATTTGTTTAGTTCTGTACCCCATTTTTAATAAGGTTATTTGGCTCTCTGGAGTCTAACTTCTTGAGTTCTTTGTTTATATTGGATATTAGCCCTCTATGGGATGTAAGATAGGTAAAGATCTTTTCCCAATCTGTTTGTTGCTATTTTGTCCTATTGGCAGTGTCCTTTGCATTACAGAAGCTTTGCAATTTTATGAGGTCCCATTTGTCACTTCTTGATCTTAGAGCATAAGCCAATGGTGTTATGTTCATGAATTTTTCCCTTGTGCCCATATGGTCTTCTCCACTTTCTCATCTATTTTGTTCAGTGTATCTGGTTTTATGTGGAGGTCCTTGGTCCACTTGGACTTGAGCTTTGTATGAGGAGATAGGAATGGATCAATGTGCATTCTTCTACATGTTGACTGCCAGTTGAACCAACATTGTTTGTTGAAAATGCTGTCTTGGTCCGGCAGTGGCGCATGCCTTTAATCCCAGCACCTGGGAGGCAGAAGCAGGTGGATCTCTGAGTTCGAGGCCAGCCTGGTCTACAGAGTGAATTCCAGGACAGCCACAGCTACACAGAGAGAAACCCTGTCTCAAAAAAAAAAAAAAGAAAGAAAGAAAGAAAGAAAAAGAAAATGCTGTCTCTTTTCCACTGGATGGTTTTAACTCCTTTGTCAAAGATCAAGTGACCATAGGTGTGTGGGTTCCTTCCTGGTCTTCAATTCTGTCTCTACCTGCCTGTCTCTGTACCAATACCATACAATTTTTTATCACTATTGCTCTGTAGTACAGCTTGAGGTCAGGGATGGTGATTCCCAAATTTTTTTATTGTTGAGAATATTTTTTGATATCCTGGGCTTTTTTTTTTATTCCAAATGAATTTACAAATTGCTCTAGCTCTATGAAGAACCGAGTTAGAATTTTTGCGGGGATTGTATTGAATCTGTAGATTGCTTTTGGCAAGATGGCCACTTTTACTATATCAATCCTGCCAATCCATAAGCATGAGAGATCTTTCTGTCTTCTGAGATCTTTTACTATTTCTTCCTTCAGAGACTTGAGGTTCTTGTCATACAAATCTTTCACTTGCTTGGTTAGAGTCATACCAAGGGATACACTAGCAGCTTGACAGCACATCTAAAGTCCTAGAGTAAAAAGAAGCAAATACACCCAAGAGGGGTAGACGGCAGGAAGTAATCAAACTCAGAGCTGAAATCAACCAAGTAGAAACAGAAAGAACTATATAAAGAATCAGCAAAACCAGGAGCTGGTTGTTTGAGAAAATCAACAAGATGGATAAACCTTATCTACACTAACCAGAGGGCACAGAGACAGTATCCAAATTAACAAAATCAGAAATAAAAAGGGAGATTCAAAAAAACAGAAACCAAGGAAATTCAAAAAAATCATCAGATTGTACTACAAAAGCCTATATTCAACAAAACTGGAAAATCTGGGTGAAATGGACAATTTTCTAGACTGATACCAGGTATCAGATTTAAATCAGGATCAGATAAACCATCTAAACAGTCTCATAACCCCTAAAGAAATAGAAACAGTCATTAAAAGTCTCCCAACCAAAAAAATCCCAGGACCAGATGGGTTAAGTGCAGCATTCTATCAGACTTTCAAAGAGGGCCTAATACCAATATTTTTCAAACTATTTCACAAAATAGAAACAGAAGGAACACTATGCAATTTATTCTAAAAGCCACAATTATGCTTATACCTAAACCATACAAAGACCCAACAAAAAAAGAGAACTTCAGACCAATTTCCCTTATGAATATAAATGCAAAAATACTCAATAAAATTATCACAAACCAAATCCAAGGACACATCAAAATGATCATCCATCATGATCAAGTAGGCTTCATTCCTGGGATGCAGGGATGGTCAAATATATGGAAATCCATCAACATAATCCACTATATAAACAAACTCAAAGGAAAATAAGTCACATGATCATCTCATTAGATGCTGAGAAAGCATTTGACAAAATTCAACACCCTTCATGCTACGCACACTCGTCTACTCCAGTCACATCCAAAATATTGGGGATAAAATCCTGATAAAGGATAAGAGGCAATAAGACCCCAAAAGGGGTTCTGTGCCTCCTGGATTTCAGACTAGTCGCTGGTATCCCCTAACTCAGACGTGTTCCAGATTAGTCCTTCCAATCATCAACACAGCCTCATAATTAGGCATAAAGTACCCCAAAGAAATGATTTGTAAATGGTTAAGGTTGGGCATTGTCTCCTGGCCAACACAATATTTCCAACTATCCTAGTCTAATACCAAGCTGTCCATAGCTCGCAATTTCTCTGGCAATAGAGGTCGAGTACATTCCTTAGGGCAATAGATAGTTTAATGTTTTACGTACTAGAGAGTAATTGAAGGGCTTCCACTCAAGGACATTAGCTAGAAGTGTTAAGTCAGGTCAGAACTCCCTACTGCCTGCCCCGAGCTAGATCCAGAGAACTAGCAGGAAATGCTAGATTAAAATCTCCTGGTCATTGCCTCCAGCAGAACCAGAGAATTAGCCTAGGAATATCAAAATACCTCAACAGGGAGGGCTCCATTCCTCTTCCTCCTGCTTCACACCTAGCTACCAGACCCTGATGACCTTGGTGTGGGGGTCACTTGCATACGTGACTTCAGTCTTGCATCCCCTGCTGTAACCCCCACCTGCCTACGTGACTCTTGACATCTGCCCTGTTTGCTGTATGGTATTTAAGCCTGATTCTCACCTTGCACAAATACATTCAGATTCACCACACCCTTGTGTCTCGAGTCTGTTTGTCATCCGCCGACTTATTGCCCACCTGACCAGAATTCTCATCCCATGGAAATTGGGGTCCCCGCAACGAACCCGGTCTGCGGCACCTTCATGTTAAAAATCTTGGAAGTATCAGGAATTCAAAGCCATACCTAAACATAGTAAAAGCAATAGACAGCAAACCAGCAACTAACATCAAACTAAATGGAGAGAAACTTGGAGCAATCCCATTAAAATCAGGGACTAGACAACCTGTCCACACTCTCTCTCTATCTATTCAATATAATTGCTCTAGCCAGAGCAATTAGACAACAAAAGGAGTTCAAAGGGATATATTTAGTGTTTTGAATATTGTGTATCTTTGACATTTCTTTTATGGTTCTATTGGTGTCCTGTATGCCTCTTGTGCTTTTATTGGCATCTCTTTCTCTAGGTTGGGCAAATTTTTTTCAATAATTATTCTATTATTCACAGATTTGTTCTTTTCATAGTGTTCAGGTTTCCTGGATGTTTTGTGCCTCATTTCTTTTTTTTTAGAATTTGTATTTTCTTGACTTGATGGTCAATTTCTCTATGTTGTCCTCAAGACCTGAGATCCTCTCTACCATGTCTGAGTCTATTGGTGGCACTTACCTCTGACCTGAGATTCTCTCTTCCATGTCTGTCAGTCTATTGGTGATGCTTTCCTTTGAGCTTTTCATTTGACTTCCTGTTTCTCATTTTCACTTTGGCTTTTCATTAGTGATTGTTTCTTTCTATTTTCATGACTTGAGTTTTTCATTATTTGATTATTTCATTTATCTGTTTATGTTTTCATTGTCTTTATAAAGGTATTAATTCAACTTTGAACATACTTTTATAAGATTTATTTATTTCATGTATATGAATGTACTGTTGTTGTGTTCAGACACAACATCAGAAAAGGGCATTAGATCCCATTACAGATGGTTGTGAGCCACCATGCGGTTGCTGGGAATTGAGCTCCTGACTCTAGAAGAGCAGTCAGTGCTCTTAACCACTGAGCCATCTCTCCAGCCCTGAATGCATTCTTCATTACTGTTTTCAAGACCTTGTCTTATGTATCAGCTAAATTGTCTTTTCAGGGCCTATTACAATAGAGTTGCTGGTTTATGCAGTAAAAGAATTGTTTTTATTGTTCATTTCTATGATTTCATTGATGAAGCTGGAGTTCAGATATTTGAATTTTAAGATTTGGTGTAGATATTTGTACATATATGGTGTTGCCTTTGTTGGTTGGGTGTTCTATTCTTTGGTTGCTACTGCCCATTCTGGGTCCTATCCAAATGTGACAGCTGTGAGGTCCCTGTAATAGTCACAAATGAATGATGAGACAGACCATTGGAAGTAATACCTATGGGTTTCCTTATCTCTGTGTCTATTCCAAAAATCTAAATCCTAAGAGGATGAAGGTGGACTGGGAGCAGGAGCTCAGGTGGCCAGGCAGCAACAGGTTTAAGAGTAAGTCTAGAGCATCTGTATTAGAGGGTGGGGGTGGATAATGATCACTTGTCTGGGTCTCCGCTCTGGGTTCCAAGTAGAGAGCTGTCCCTTGGATTGGTGGAGAATCATAAAGAAGGGAGATAGTTAGAAAGAATGGCTGAAAGGAGCAGGGCAGAAGAACCAGAGGTGCCCTGGACTCTGGCCATACCAAGAGCTATTTTCCCATTTTACATTCAAGGCAGACATTGCCAATTCATTCTCCTTTTACTCTACTCTTGGGTTTCCTCAATTTTTTAATATAGTAACAATTAATTAGAGTTATTGTTCTTAGGAAAAGTCAATGTGACTGATAATAAAATTTGCTTGTGGAATATTTGGTAACTGCATAACACACCCATGTACTAGGAGCCTTTTGTTTATAGTCTTCCTTTTGCATCAAGAGTTTGAATGCAAACAATGAAATCTATGAATATGAAAGATATTAAAGAGACTTAGAATAGTGACCATAGACAAAAAAAGAGCCTTAGACATATAATTTATAGTCATAAATGCTTTTATATAGGAGAGTATTGTTAAAAGGAAGGCATTTCCCCCAGTGCAGAAGTTCTCAATCTGTGGGTCTCAATGCCTGGGGGTGTCAAACAACCCTGTCACAGGAGTTAGATATCAAATATCCTGCATATCATATTTTTACATTATAATTTATAACTAGCAAAATTACAGTTGTAAAGTAGCAAAAAATTTATAGTTGATGGTCATCAGAATATGAAGAACTGTATTAAATAGTTGCAGCATTAGGAAGATTGCGAACCACTGATCTAATGGGTTGTATTTCTATGAGTGCAGTGCTTATGTTCACATGCGTATAGCATTATTTCACACATAGCTCATGCTCATCATACATTTGAAAAGTTATGTAAGACTGAATGATGTGAACAATAATAGAAACGAGTATATGTGGGTAAGCTAGCTTATGAAAACCTAGTAGATTAAGTTTTGGAAATAATACAGTAGAGTTGCTGCTAGGATGCTAAGGAGATATGCAGAAAACTTTTAGAAATGCTGACACCCTATACCTCTCCTTCTGATGAGAGGTCAGCAGTGATGAAGGGTGGGAGTGGAGGTGCATGGGAACTCATCCTCGGAGACATCCTCAGAAAGCATTGATGCATGATAAAGTTTTCAGTGGGGAAGAGTTAAGAAGAAGATAGCACTCCTCTGTAAACATTCACAGGGACACACAGGCCCTTTAAATACAGCACACATCTCAGACACACACACACACACATGCATGCACATACATTGAATTGGATAATTTCAATGAGATCTGGAGAAATAGCAAGAGCTAAATAAAGTTCTCCCTGGTTAAGTCAGTTCCAGTTTGACAGACTCCCTTCAATACCTTACAATGGTGAAGATTTTTGCACCTAGGGTACCAGAATCTTTGCTGTTACAGAGAAAAACAATGAAATATTGAATTCTTTTCTCTTTCTACAGTGCCTCCAAAACCATTATATCTGCAGAATTCACCTTCATCCCATATACCCCAAGTCCCCAGGCATAAAGCTTTACCTAGAGCAAAGCCAAGGATGGAGGAGTCTAGTCCGGCCCCTACTTCTTGTCCCTCCAAAGGGAAACATAGTAAGGTATCGGATCTCATCAGTCACTTTGAAGGAGGCAGGTAAGAGTTACTATGTATGGGAGAGGCGGGAGGAGAGGTTGAAAGTCATAGTGTCCTACAGTAACATTTTACAGATAAATTATTTGGTCTTGCCCTAGTAGGCATTAACATTTGCTATGTATGGATATGCTGTTTCTAATTTTCTGTGTGTGTCTGTGTGTGTCAGTCTGGATTACTGCTGTGGCCCTGCTGCTGTCCATGATGTCCACATGCCATTTCTATCTCCATTTTCCTCACTCTCTGAGGACCTGACTCCTGGGGATTCTTGCCCTCCTGTGCCTCTCTAGTATTTCTGACCCTTTTCATATAATGAGAGCTTCCATAACAGTTCAGTCTCTTTCTGTCTTCCTGTTGTTACCTCATGGTAAGTTACAAAGAGATATTTTTACTACACACAAAATTCATAGTAAATACCCATTTTATTTTCAGAAAGAGAATTTTATATTCTTTAGTCCTAATGTGTGGGTAAATGTGTTTTTCTTATGTAAATATAAAAACCAAATCCTTATAAGTTACTTTTTGTATTTATACTATCTAAACTGTTTTATCGTAGGAAAAAAGATTTTGTTTATATTACTAGAAATCTAAACAAAATGTATATAATTTTACTTACCTACATACAAAGCCAAACATTTTCACTCATTGCAATGTGATATTGGTAGATAATTTACCATTACATGAACCCTTTTAAGAATTATCCCTTTTACTATTTTACATCTATGGGTGTTTTTTGTGTGCCATTAAATGTGCTTTTAAATTTTATTATTATGTATGTAATGACGCCTTAGCTTGGGAATATTTGGGAGATGTCCTGGGAAGCATGAGCAAGCACAAAACTATAATGTCCCTCATTCAAAGTTCAAAAATGTAAGGATAAACCGCACAGGCATATACTCACAATACTCAGGGGGCTGAAGCGCAGGTTCAAGAATTTGAGGTGAGACTGAGCCCCATTGTAAGACTCCTCAAAACAAAACGAGAAACTAAAATACAGTGTACTTACAAAATATGCTTATTATAATACAGTTAAAAATTTTGGAGAAAGGTGCTTAAAAGTCGTATTTCATTCCTGAGCACTTACATGATCTTCCTTAAATCCTCAAAGGCCTCTGAAGGGAATTTGCAATGCCGTTGGGAGCTGAACTTGTAGCAATATTTAAAGCAATGACTAGATTTCATCCAGTTTTTTTCTTCTCAGAGTTGATTGATTCAAAAACAGAAAAGAGATCCTTCCAGTTTACAGATCCTGCAGCCACTGCCATGAGAACATAAGGAGGTGGGAGCCTGAGCTGGTCTCAGTGCTGTCATGCCAAGGCCTAGAGAGGCCTCAAAGGAGTCCATATTCTAAAGGCTGAGGTCTCCAGCCCTCATTAGTTATGTGGCCCAAATGAGTTTATCTGTCCAGGAGAAATGTGCACAGTTGTGTACTTAATGCAAGGAAGGATGGACTATGATTTATGGTTCGTGTTTGAGCAAGGGTTTGCAAGGATTCTGCTTGTGGTGGAATTTATTGTAAGAGCAACAATATTGGTCTATTGTCATCCAGGTAGTACCAGTATTGTGGTGTTCGAATCCACTGGGAAAGACCAAAGACTTAGACTCAATTCAAAATTAGGTTAAATGAGGTTATTTTTCCCGCTTGCAGAAGTATGGCAGCCTTAGAGCCAAGCCGCATGCCCTGGGGAAGGAGTGTGTATGTTTAAGGTGGGGTTTTTAAATGAACACCAGAAGGAGTTCCAGGAGGTGGGAGATGGAGGAGCTGGAGAAGGCAGATTCTTGCTGATGTCCTGGAGACATTAGTGAAGTCTTGCATGCATACGGATCTGATTTGTGAGGACAAAATTGGAAAGATCAAGAGCAAAATTCAAGAGAACCCTTAGCAATCTGTTAGCAGCTGCTGCAGCATGTATAATAAAGGGGTGTTTTTCTTTTTAATGTTCCTACTTTCCAAATAAAACTAACTTGGTTATAAGCTAGGAACTCATGCTTATTTTAAAAATGATTAAAAATTAAACATCTTGAAAAAAGAGAATCTCATTGAACACAAATATTTCTTTCATCTCTATCTTTACTGAGTAAGTTATATTAGTAAAAAGCTCATGGAAACACTCCAACCAGAAAAGGCTCAGGTTCATCCATCTGGTTTTGGTTTAAGCCTAGCCTTTGACAGCTGAACCATCTCTCCAATCTTCACCCTTTCTATGTAACTGCTTGTTTAAATATGGCTTGTGTCCCAAGAATCTGTTTCTAAAACCATCATGTAGAAATGATGTCTCTTTCCACCTGGAATTGACTTGTCTTCATTCTAAAACTTTTCATCCTGGTGTTTCTTTTTTGTATTTTATCTTACAGTGTTTTGTCAAATTACATTGATTTGCAAAAAGATTCTACTATGAACCTAAATATTCCTCAAACTCCAGGACCGCATGGGTTAACCTCTACACCTCCACGAAAATTTCTACCCCAGCACTCTCCGCAGAAGCAGGAAATCGATCCAGATCAGACTCAGGGCCAACATGGTTGTTTGGCCAATGGTGAGGTGGCTGCACAAAACCAGATGGATTGTGAAGATGAGAAGGAGACTGCTCTTAGCCCAGAGATGGCTATCCAGACTGCTGCCGCTGCCTCGCCTGATACACATGTGCTGAATGGAGAAAGAAATGAAACCACCACAGATTCTGTATCATCTATAACCAACAGCCATGATGAAAATGCTTCTGACAGCAGCTGTAGGACTCCGGAGACTGACTTAGGGCTTCCCTCAAAAGAAGGAGAGCCAGGGATGGAAGCTGAGCTCCCAGAGAAGGAAAATGGGGTGAGCACCGTGGGATTGGATACACTAGACCAGCACCATGAAGTGAAGGTAAGCCAGAAACCGCCACAGCACAGGGCAAACACTGCCTAATGTTTCACAGCACCCATGAGGTGAATGCCTCAGGTTACTCACACCAGCAGAGAAACCATTTGCAAGCTTGGGGGCTGATGGGCTTTTATCTTAAAGGTGCTTCCTTTTATCTGCTTATGTAGCTTTGTTTGATTATTCTGTTGTGATGGTTGTATTGTAGAAAAATCACAGCAACTGTGTTGTGTTGGGAGATGGATGCTCTTCCTGGCTCTAGATGTTGCTTCTGTAGACCAGTATTGTTTCCCTGGGGCAACAAGTCACAAGTCTACATAGGAATGAGCAGGAACTACTAACTGCCACTCCCAAAGGGTATTACCCTAGACAGGGCAGAACTGTAGAAAACTGGACCAGCATCCCGAGATATAAGTGAAGCTGAGACTTGACCCACTACAGGCTGAGTGCTGCCACGTGCATCGCTCTTTGGTTTCTTGACAGTTGTGCAATGGATAGCTCAGATTCTTGGGGAGGCATGGTAAAGCTGAGTTCACATAAAACAAGAAAAATTGCCAGATGTATTTTGTCATACTGTTTATAAAAACTTTCTAAAATAACAAAATAAAATATTATTGATCAAACAGAACCAAAAAATCTTCAGATGATTTCTGGCCCCACTTACAGCTATTTTTTACATGACTCTAACTATTAGAAGTTGCTTTGACCTTGTTTGCATCAGCTTCTTACTCTGGGGTTTCAGTAGCATGGCTTTCATGTCGGATCTTACATTTCTTGGTGTCATGTCAGTTTCATTCTGAATTTTCCTAATCTTTAACATTCCATGTATATCTCTGAAACCATCCTAGAGATTTCTATTGCCCAGTCTTTGTCATTGATTATACTAAATAAAATTACAACATTGGCAATGGTAGGAACATCAAATGGAAAAATCCAAATCTTAAATCTACTTATAATAATTTATAGTTCTACCCCGAGCATAGTCAGACAACCATAAGTGAAGGACTGATTCTAAAATATTAACGTGACTGACTGGTGGTTATATTTAGAGCTTTAGCTGAAGTGCCATCAACAATTTAAGCAGATGGGAAAGAGAAAGTGACTCAAGCTTCACGCATTGTCTGGGGCAGTAAAGAAACAGTGCTGTGAAGGGAACCTTGTGCCTTAACAGCTGAGTGAAGCTTAATGCTTCCTTCCTTGACCTGTGCTGGATGGAAGAGACACTTAGAAATAAGGCTCGGTGTGCAAGGTAAGACGGTGCCCTCAGGGAGGGCCCTCTATGGCACCACAAGAGTGTTCCTATTAAAGGGCTTGGGTGGCGGTTCTTGTGGCCATTGGCTGGTCCTCTTGCCACGTTTTGTTAGTTGTTGTATCTACATGTTAGAAGAATCTTACATGACTTGATAAAGATGAAAACAGTTTTCTTTTTTTTTTAATTGAAAATGGGTATTTTTCATGTAATCTATTCTGATTACTGTTTCCCCTCCCTGTACCTCACAGATCATCCCTGTTTCCCCAATCCAGCCAAATTTATGCCCTTTTTTTTTTTTTCTCTTTCTCACTAGAATAGGAGCAAAAGTAGAATTTAGGAATGATGGGAACCTGAACCTTGCTTGTGGTGGTGTTTGCATGCTTATATGAATTTCTCCAAATTCCAAAAGGGTGCATTTTACTGTCAGAAGACTGAGCCTCAGTAGATCCTCCAAGTGTCATGTTAATGCAGGCCAGCATTTCTTGTGGATATAAAAGATAATGCATTTCCATTTCTTCCTCTGAAGTGTATTCATATGTAAGAAAGTAAAGTTTTAGAGAGATTCCTCGTGTAGCAATATGTAAGGTAAGTTACAGAGAAAAGATATTAGACTCAGAGAATATAGAAACTCTTGGTTGGTGTGAACTTGAAATAAGAGTTGGAGAACACAGTAGCAGTGAGGAAAACTTGGTATCTTTTTTAATCTTATCTTTGAGATTATAATGAAGTTACATACTCCCTTTCCTCCCTCCTTGCCTTCCCATATACCCCTCCCCATGTTCCTTCAAATCATGTCCCATCAAATTTATGGTCTCCTTTTTTCACTAATTGTCATTTTGTATGTGCATGTGTCTGTGTGTGTGTGTGTGTGTGTGTGTGTGTGTGTGTGTGTATTCTTTGTTATTCCCTTTAACGTTTTTTGGGCATGACCATTCATAGGACTTGGTTGTCCAAATTTCATGGACTGTAGACAGATAGATGAAATGGGGTGGTACCAGGATGGGAGAGTTTATAGTTTGATCATCAGGCAGAGGTTCTTGAAAAGCAGCACTCTAACATCTTGTCAAAGTCATAATAATTACAAAACAGTAGTTACATGGAAGATAGCTACTTGTTTTATCAGCAATCTTTTATTGAATGCTGGGATTCTTATTGAAGCACTGTAGTTGATTAAAGGAGTTAGAAAACTAACAAGAAAACATTCCTATCATCATGAAACAAGGTTATACAAATTAACAGTTAATTAGATGTACCTATTTAAGGAGCAAACAGTAAAATTAGATTTAATTATAGATTAGATGAGGCCTGGATTACTGATACATACTTTTAGTCCAGGTACTTTGGCAGTAGAGACAGGCAGAGGTGAATGAACTCACAGAGGTGAGTTCAAGGTCAGCCTAATCTACAAAGCTAGTTAGTTCTACACCAGTCAGGACAGCACAATGACGCCCTGTCCCAAAAGAAAAAAAAAGTATGAGAGAAGTGAGAGGAGGCATAGCTGGAAGAAGATTGGGATAAATTGATAGTCATGCCTTGGCATTGGGCACATGGTGTAATGCATTTTACTATTTTCTCTCTTAATATTTATGATCATATATTTCACAATATATTTTTAAAGGCAAGATGTTACTTACAAGAGTTAATAAATAAGACAGTGTGGTATTGTATGTAAGAAGATGGTAAGAGTGAATGAAGTATGGTACTGGGCACCAAGAAAGACAACATTCTGAGAAAGAGGTAAACAGTGATATTACCAGGCACAGACTCTACAGGTCTGATCACCCAGCTTCATGTTCCTGAAACATTCGGTGAAATCCGCTTTGATTGAGCTTTCTGATTAAGTGTTTATTACTTAAACATGTCTAAGCTGCCTTTTCTTATATGCAAATATCTATTTGATTTTATTTTTAGGAGACTAATGAGCAGAAACTTCACAAAATAGCCACTGAACTTTTGCTTACAGAAAGAGCTTATGTCAGCCGGCTCAACCTCCTAGATCAGGTAACATTTTGCTGCCATTCATCGTTCAGCCCTAGGTATGGAAGCATTTTAGGAGCTGCAGTGCAGGCCTGGGTGGTTAGGGTAGTAAAATTTACTAGCTTTAAGGAAATGTTCCCAGCCTCACTGATAAATTTGCTGAATTCAAGATGTTTGCAACTCCCAACCAAGAGTGTAGGTTTCTATGTAAAAGTCACAGCGTGGCTGTGTTCTATAATGTCAAACATTGTTCTTATTTCTTGACGCTTTATTGTGCTCTTGGGAGGCAGTATCAACTACTAAAATCTAAACAGGCTATTGGTGGTTACTTTGGTGACCCTGTCTTGTTTGATGTGTTGCACTGTGTCATGCCACGGGGCTTTGAGAGATCACTTGTTTAGCCTTGTATGGAACCTGGCTTCGTCATTAGGACAGTATTTGTTGCATGCATGGTTCCACTGTACCATATTTTGTACTTTAATTATGGTGCGGCCTTGAGCCTAGTTTCATCCATACACTATGAGTCCATGGGGTCACTTAGAAATGCACTCTGCTCCTACAGTGCTGTATAGAGGAAGCCGCCATGTTGGAATGTTTGTTGTGAGTCTCATTCTGGTTGTATGGATTGTGTGAAGCCAATTTAAAGTTTGTGTTCCGTGGAACAGTGAAGCTGTCGTTCAGATTCTCTGTGTCCAGGAACTTTACCATGAAGCCAAGTCAGTCCCTGTGGGGACACAGTCTTTGACTGCGGAGGTTCCTATAGTGAAAGTCACTCCCTGTGGGGACACAGTCTTTGACTGCGGAGGTTCCTATAGTGAAAGTCACTCCCTGTGGGGAGACACAGTCTTTGACTGCGGAGGTTCCTATAGTGAAAGTCAGTCCCTGTGGGGACACAGTCTTTGACTGCGGAGGTTCCTATAGTGAAAGTCACTCCCTGTGGGGAGACACAGTCTTGGAATGTGGAGGTGTTCCTATAGTGAAAGAGGCCTTTTCTTATAGGCAAGTTGTTTCTTTCCTCCTCCCCCTCCTCCTTCTCCTCCTCTTCTTCTTCCTCCTCCTCCTCCTTCTTTTTCTCCTCCTCCTTCTACTCATCCTCCTCCTCTTCCTCCTCCTCTTCATTCTCCTTTTCCTCTTCCTCCTCATTCTCCTCCTCCTCTCCCTCTTCCTCCTCCTCTTATTTCCCCCTCTCTCCATCTCTCTCTCTCTCTATCTTTCTATCTCTCTCTGTGTGTGTCTCTGTCTCACCATCTCCCCCCCCCCGTGACAAATTAATTTGACTACTTTTTTGATGTTTTAGATATTTTAGTGTGTTAATTAGTACAGTGTCCCATCTGTCGGAGTCTTTAAGGAGATAATTTTTGTATGGCCTTCCAATAATAAAGTGCAGTTAGATTAATTTAGAAAATTAATAGTCCTTTGGACAGGGTAAAGGAACAGATTTCTGCCTGATTTTAACAAAATGGCAGTTAGGTATTGTAGTCTGAGCAGAGTATAGCCAAGGATTCAGGATGTTCGCCTTTGCCACTTATCTCTGTGGTATATGTTACAGGTGCAGAAGATCCCCAATCACACAAAGTATTAACATAGTCAGGTATTATTTATTTATTAAAAAGCAAATGAAAATATGAAAACCAAAGGGTTTTGTTGGTTCTGTTCACTGATTGTCTCTGTTCTATAGGAACTAAGTTACATACTCCCCTTTCAAGATACATACAGTATCTTTAGGGAGCATGGGAGACAGCAGCAGACTTCTCCACCTTTGTTACCATTTGTTGCTGTGATGCAAAGCCTGAGAAGGACAACTTAAAGGGGGAGGATCCATTTTGACTCACAATTTAAGACAAGGATACAGTCCATCATGGCAGGAAGGTCAAGAGGGCAGGATCTTGATGAAGCACATCACATTGTATTCATAGTCAAGAAGCAAAGAGCAACTAGTGTGTTGGTCTGCTCAGCACTCCTTCTCCACTGATTCCAAGATCCCAACCAGGGAATGTTGCTCTCCTTGTGGGCAGGTTTCCTATCTGTGTCAATGCAATTAAGATAATTGCCCACAGAGGTGCCAGAGGCCTATGTCCCAGGTGATTCCTTGACAATTAACACTAACCGTTACCCACAGTGAGAGCCATTCACAATAGCTATAGACATCATTCAAAGCATATTAAGTGAAATATATCACCCTGTATACATAATAAAATCTATTCACAATCCTTAATTATAGCCATAGATGAAAATGTAAACCCCTCCTCATCAGTTGAAAATTCTCTGCACAGAAACACTTTATTAACTATCTACTTTAACATTCTGGAGGAAAATGGTAAATAAATTCCATTTAGGTAGGGACATAGTTTTAATTATAAACAAATCTTCTTGACCCTCATTTAAAATTCTTCAAAATCAAAACATATAGTTCTTCCTACATTTCACAGAGTCATTGATTTCCTAAACCATAAATTTCCCCATTTACCCAGCAAGATAATGTTTCCAGCCCAGGGCAGGCCAGCACAGTGAAACTGGCTAGCCCACAAATCTAACGTGACATTTGCTTTATTCTTTCATTCAGGTATTTTATTGCAAACTATTAGAAGAAGCAAACCGAGGCTCATTTCCTGCAGAGATGGTGAATAAAATCTTTTCTAACATTTCATCAATAAATGCCTTCCATAGTAAATTCCTATTACCTGAGCTGGAGAAGCGAATGCAAGAATGGTAAGATGGAGAAACGGGACTTCTGTGCCTAAAACATGCATACATGATGGTGCTTCTTAACTTTTAAAAAAGAACAGATGTGCCACACACCACAGCTATACTAAATATAGTTCCAAAGTCTTGCATAAAAACTACTGGTAGATGTGGGACGGCATGGTCATGTCTCGCCAACATGTGAAGTCTGCCTGTGTGCTCCAAATGGTGCTCTGACTACTGAAGACAAGACTCAGGCATGATCAGCAGCTCCAGGGGCTCCACAGGCTCGCTCTGAAGTTCCTAAGCTCACTCTGGAAAACTGTCTCTTGCAAGTGTTAGAGCAGTGGGTCTATGAGAGCAGATGGTATGGAATGGCTACTCTATCCTTGAGCCTACAGATTTCCTTATTCTGTAAGAAACCTTAATGACATTTTTATATTTAACACAGGGAAACTACACCCAGAATTGGAGATATCCTGCAAAAGTTGGCGCCATTCCTTAAGATGTATGGAGAATACGTAAAGGGGTTTGATAATGCAGTGGAACTGGTTAAAAACATGACCGAGCGTGTTCCCCAGTTCAAATCAGTGACGGAAGAGATTCAGGTAATAGGACACTTTGCTTCCTGGTCACTAGTTAATCTTTTCTGACAAATTTCTGTGGTCTTCAAGATCTAAAATTGAGATATAAGTATTTTTCTAAGAAATTTAGCTGAAGTCTAATCTACTAATTTCTGCAAAGATAGTATCTAAAGTTAAAGCAGTTGATTATGAAGCACACTCCACATACTAAGTGGTAGAAAATGCTCAATGTACATTGCTTTTCAATTTCTTTTTTTTAATCTACTCAAAACCCTAAGAAACTTATTTATTTATTTATTTTATTGGTTATTTTATTTACTTACATTTCAAATTTTATCCCCTTCTCAGTTTCCTCTCCACAAACCCCCATCGCATTCCTCCTACCCTCTGCTTCTATGATGGTGCTCCCCCACCCACCCACACACTCACCCCTCACCACCCTAGCATTCACCTATGCTGCCTCATCAAGCCTTCACAGGACCAAAAGCCTCCCCTCCCATTGATGCCAGATAAGGTAATCCTCTGCTACATATGCAGCTGGAGCCATGGGTCCTTCCATGTGTACTCTTTGGTTGATGGTTTAGTCCCTGGGAGGTCTGGGAAGATCTGGTTGGGTTGATATTGTTGTTCTTCCTATGGGGTTGAAAACCACTTCATCTCCTTCAGTCCCTCATATAACTCCCCCATTGGGGCCCCTGACCTCAATCTGATAGTTGGCTGTGAGCATCCACATCTGTATTGGTCAGGCTCTGGTAGAGCCTCTCAGGGGACAGCTATACCAGGGTCTGGTCAGCAAGCACTTTTTTTTCTCTTTTTTTAACCTTTAATTAATTTATTTTTTTACACTCCATATTTTACTTGCCGCCCCCCCATCCACCCTCCAACTGTTCCACATCCTATACCTCCGCCTGTCTCCACGTGGATGTCCCCACCCACCATATCACCTGACCTCTAAACCCCCTGGAGCCTCCAGTCTCTTGAGGGTTAGGTTCATCATCTCTGAATGAACACAGACCTGGCAGTCCTCTACTGTATGTGTGTTCGAAGCCTCATATCAGCTGATGTATGCTGCCTGTTTGGTGGTCCAGTGTTTGAGAGATCTTGGGGGTCCAGATTAATTGAGACTGTTGGTCTTCCCACTGGATCGCCTTTCTCCTCAGCTTTTTTCAGTCTTCCCTAATTCAACAGGGGTCAGCTGTTTCTGTCCATTGGTTGGGTGCAAATATCTGCATCTGACTCTTTCAGCTGTTTGTTGGATCTTTCAGAGAGCAGTCATGATAGGTCCCTTTTTGTGAGCACTCCATAGCCTCAGTAATAGTGTCATGCCTTGGGACCTCCCCTTGAGCTGGATTCCACTTTGGGCCTGTAGCTGGACCTTCTTTTCCTCAGGCTCCTCTCCATTTCCATCCTTGTAATTCTTTCATACAGGAACAATTATGGGTCAGAGATGTGATTGTGGGATGGCAACCCCATCCTTCACTTGATATCCTGTCTTCCTGTTGGAGGTGGCCTCTATAAGTTCCTTCTCCCTACTATCAGGCATTTCATCTGAGGTCCCTCCCTTTGCATCCTGACAAAATGGTAAAGAATAACCAAGATACAGCAAGCACTTCTTGGCATCAACAATAGAGCATGGGTTTGGTATCTGCATGTGGGATGAATCCCTAGGTGGAGTAGTCTCTGGAAGGCCTTTCCTTCAGTTTCTGCTCCACTCTTTGTCCCAGCATTTCCTTTAGACAGGAGCAATTCTTGGTTAATATTTTTGAGATGGGTGAGTGGCCCCATCCCTCAATCAGGGGTCATGCCAAACCTATAGATATGATCTCTCTCCCCTTTACTAGGTATTTCAGCTAATACTATCCCCCTTGGGTCCTGGGAGCTTCTTGCTTCCCTGGCATCTGGGACTTTGTAGTGGCTACCCCCAGTTCCCCATCCCCCACTACTACACATCTCCATTCAATTTTCTGACCCTCTGTACATCTCCCCTGTCTCCTCCCACACCTGGTCCTGCCTCTTTTTTCCCTCCCCTTCCTCTCTTCCTCCCAGGTCCCCCCTCCTGCTATGTCCCACTATGATTTTGTTCCACCTTCTAAATAGGACAAACATCCACACTTTAGTCTTCCTACTTCTTGAGCTTCATGTGGTCTGTGAGTTGTATCATGGGTATTCCAAGCTTTTCTCCTAATATCCACTTATCAGTGAGTACATACCATGTGTGTTCTTTTGTGTTTGGGTTACCTCACTCAAGGTGATATTTTCTAGTTCCATCCATTTGCCTGTGAATTTCACGAAATCATTGTTTTTAATAGGTGAGTAGTACTCCATTGTGTAAATGGACCACATTTTCTGTATCCATTCCTCTGTTGAGGGACATCTGGGTTGTTTCTAGCTTCTGGCTATTATAAACAAGGCTGCTATGAACATAGTGGAGCATGTGTCCTTGTTATATGTTGGAGCATCTTTTAAGTATATTCCCAGGAGTGGTATATCTAAGTCCTCAGGTAGTACTATGTCCAATTTTCTGAGGAACTGTCAGACTGATTTCCAGAGTGGTTGTACCAGCTTGCAATCCCACCAGCAATGGAGAAGTGTTCCTCTTTCTCCACATCCTTGACAGCATCTGCTGTCACTTGAGTTTTTGATCTTAGCCATTCTGACTGGTATAAGGTGGAATCTCAGGGTTGTTTTGATTTGCATTTTCCTGATAGCTAAGGATGTTGAACATTTCTTTAGGTGCTTCTCAGCCATTCAATATTCCTCAACTGAGAATTCTTTGTTTAGCTGTGTACCCCATGTTTAAATAGGGTTATTTGATTCTCTGGTGTCTAACTTCTTGAGCTCTTTGTACATATTGGATATTAGCTACACTTATGCATGGTTATGTGGATAGAATTTCAGAATGCAGTTAGGAAGTATGCTGCTTTAATATAATGGCAATAATAGGTTCTCCTCCAAGCTGCATTTACTCCTTTCAAGTCCAATTAGACATCAATTGGTTACCTCCAAGACATGAGTGCCACTATTGTACCTCTAAGGACATCCTACTGTGCTAGACATTTTTGTGGTTCATAGGATGATGGAGTACCACCCCCCCCCAAATTACGTAGTATCTCTGGTATCATGAAAGCTAGTCCACAGTGGGGAGGCCCTTAAATTAGATCCATACTGACTCCTGATTCTTGTGTCTGAAGTGTGTGGTATCTTCAGCAACAAATTGTAGAAGGCAAACAAAAGCAGCAGGAATAGTCCTGTGAGGGTTGGGAGACAAAGACAAAGATGGCCTAGCATTGGCTTTGAAACCTCAAAGCCCACCCCTATTAACATAATTCCACAAAAGGAGGCCATACTTCCTAATCCTTCTAATCATCTCAAACTGATCCACTCCCTGGTGACTACGCATTCAAATATACAAGCCTATGGAGGCCATTCTCATTCAAACTACCATAACCCTACTCTCTGGCCCTGTAGCTTGTAGTCATATCACAATGCAAAAATGCATTCAGTTCAACTTCAAAAGTCCCCATAGTCCCCACAGTCTATCACAGTTACATCACTGTTTAAATGTCCAGAGTTTCTTCTGAGATTCATTGTAATCTCTCCACTATTCCCCACTGTAAAATAAAAAAGCAGCTCACATATTTCCAATATACAGTGACACAGAAATATGCTTTACTATTCAAAAAAAGAGGAAGGGGAGCATAATGAGAAAATACTGGACCAAAGCCTAGCAGGCCAACTCCAAATTCTGCAACTTCGTGTCAGATGTCAAGATATTGCTCAGATACTCTCCAAAACCTTTCAGGTTGACTCTAGCATACTTTTCTCTCATGAATTTATTCCATCCCTGGTCTGCAACATTCCTTCATAGGTGTTCCATGATTCTGACATCTCTAAAATTGTGGGGTTCACTCACAGCTTTTCTCAGTGACCTCAGCAGCTTCCTTTAGCCATGGAGAGAGATTCCATAGTCCCTTTCTTGTGTCCTTGACACAAAGCCAGAATCACAATGGCCAAAACTGCCAGGTTCTGCTGCTTCATGGGGCTAGAACATGTCCAGGACAGCCAGGACAACACAGAGAAACCCTGTCTTGAAAAACCAAAAAAAAAGAAAGAAAGAAAGAAAAGAAAAGAAATATCTGGTTCCCTTCATATAACGTCTGACAGAAAGCCTCTTGTTTACTACTATGGTTCTAGCATAGAACTGTGCAGATAGTAGCCCCTCAGGAAGCACTTACACAGTGTCCAGCACAATCAATGGTCAATCAGGTAACTGACACTGTTCATCTGACTCCCTTTTGGCAACAATGAATAAACAAAGAGAAGCAAGTAAATTCCTCCCAGATCATACTAATATACCTATGTAGGAAAGATAGACTTCTGACACATTCAAGACACGGTCTTCCCTAATGATAAAAGATACTCAACTCACTTACCAGAATTTTAACAGTGAAAGAATCCCAAAGGTTACGCAAGAAACTTTAGCCACTGAGTGAACTTGCCAAATACTAACAGAGAAGAAATTCAATAAGTTAAACCTGCCCAACTAATAAAGAAGAGGAAACCTTAAGCAGTGTGTATTGGGTAGGAATTGACTAACTCAGAGTAGAACCAAGACCGTAAGTAGTAGGAAATGGCTAGGGTTGAGAAAAGTCAATGGGAAAAACTAGGGAGAGTGATACAGAAGAAAATACTGTGGGCACAAATAATTCTTTCAGTCTCATTTGCCTTGGTTTCTGTTAGTGATGATTACCTTCCCTGCATAGCATTTCATTTCATTCTGTTTTATAAGTTAGAAGGTTAGTTGGGTGGGGTCTTGCCCTGAAGTTACCACTCCCTTTATTTCATTTATTATGAGACTTTTCTTTAAACCATTTATCACCTTGTGCACTAAATTTAGTGCTCACTTCCCAGTGCTCATTTTCTCCTTAGACTTACATTTTGTACTTCTCTTTGTCTAGCTTGTTCCTTTTCATTATATATCTGCAATATATATATATTAATTAAGATTACTAATAACCACAGATCAGAGTTGATAATAGACTGTCTTGAAATCTCCTGTACCAATGCTATTAATCCAAAACTCTTTCATTTAGCCTCAAGCAGATTTTTAGGACAAGGGCAAAAAAAATAAGCACATTCCTTATCAAAATATCATAAGAATGGTCTCTAGACTACTTACTATTATTCTGCTCTGAAGTTTCATGAGATGATCCCACACTGCTCTCAGCACTACTATCCTTGCTCCTGCTAGGATAGCCCATTATGCCCCCACCCCAACTCCCTTAAAGCATCCAACCATTTTTCTAGTCCAAAATATCCAAGTCTTCCATATTCCTCTGACATAAAGCACAACAATTCTTGTCAAGCAGTGTACTTCCTGGTACCAACTTCTGTTTTAATACTATTCTATTGCTGAAAACAGATATCATGGCCACAGCTTCAGAGGCTTTGTCAACTATCATCATGGCAGAAAACATAGCAGCATGCATGACAGTCATGGTGCTGAGGAATTAGCTGAGAGCTACCTGATACCCTGATGCATGTAAAGAAGAAGAAGGAGAAGGAGAGGAAGAGGAAGAAGAAGAAGAAGGAGAAGAAGGAGGAAGAGAAGTAGGAAGGGGAGGAGGAGGAGGAGGAAGAGGAGAAGAAGAAAGAAAGAGAGAGATTGTTCTTGGCATGGGCTTTGAAATGTCAAAGCCCACCCCCAGTGACACACTACCTCCAACAAGGCCACACCTAATCCTTCTAATCCTTTCAAATAGCATCACTCTTTGGTGACTAAGCATTCAGATATATGATTCTATGGGGACCATTCTCATTCAAACCACCATATTCCAGAGTCATGAGATACCTGTTAAGGAAAGCTGCACACTAGCTGGTAAGCCCATGAGAGTGAAGTGTTTTACTACAGTCCACAAAGCTGGAAAGAGTTGAAGTTCTGAAGAACACACTGACATCTGACATAGAGATGCAGAATTCAGAGTTTTCCCACTGTCTTTTAGTCTTGCTTTGGTCCAGTATTTCCTCACTATGCTCTCTTTTTTGGAATGGTAATGTATATTTCTGTACCAGCATATGTTCGAAGTATGTGATCTGCTTTTGATTTTGATTTTTACAGTGGGGTATAATGAAGAGATTGCCATGAGTCTCTGAACTTTTTAAACAGTTATGAGACTGTGATAGTCTATGAGGACTTTTGAAGTTGAACTGAATGCATTTTTGCATTGTGATATGGCTACAAGATACAGGGCCAGGGAGTGGGGTATGGTGGTTTGAATGAGAATGGCCTCCATAGATAGGCTCATATATTTGAATGCATAGTCACCAGGGAGTGGATCAGATTGAGATGATTAGAAGGACTAGGAAGTGTGGTCTTGTTGGTGGAAGTGTTAATAGGGGTGGGCTTTGAGGTTTCAAAAGCCCACACCAAGCCTAGTCAGCGTCTCTCTCTCCCTTTATGCCTGCAGATCAGGATGTAGCTCTCAACTACTTCTCCAGCACCATGCCTGCCATGCTTGCTGCCATAATACCCACCATGATGATAATGGACTAAACCTCTGAAACTGTAAGCAAGTTCCCAATTAAATGCTTTCTGTCATGAGAGTTCCATTGGTCATGGTGTCTTTTCGCAGCAGTAGAACAATAACTCAGACATAAGTCTACATAAATTCATCACATATGGCAGGTCTGCCAATGCAACTCTAGCACTTAGGAGGCTAGAGAATCAGGATAGCAAATTTGAAGCCAGTCTTAGCTACCTAGTAAGATGGAGTTTCAAAAAATAAGTAAGTGAATAGTTATTTATAAAGTCAGTATCCACTCTTTTCCTATTTCATCTTCTTTCAGTGGTTAAAGGAGAGTGGCTGCATTGCAGTGAAGCCTGATTTTTTTTTTTTAGTCACTTTCTATCTGTATCCAGGTTTGACTCCATTGTACCAAGCCCATATAATAAATTTTAATAATGCCATAATAAGCTATATTAATTCTGCAGTGTGTATTCAAACTTGTAGATAACTAATTCTTTGAAGACATGAAATAGAATTCTGTGTGTCACATAATATTCTTGTGGCTGAAATTCTATAGCTCTTCTGCCTTTTATGTTACATGATAGAGTTTATGGCAACATTTTGATTCTTTTATCTTTAAATCTTTTTTAACATTTTATTGACTGCTCTTTATAAAATAACATGCATTTTTATTTGTTATACCCAGCTTCTGATTATTCTAACATCAATCAGAGAAATACTTGATTTCTAAATAACTTTCTTCCCTACTTTATGCTCTGTTCTGTTTATTTCATTTATATTTGTCTTGGTGAGGCTTTTTTATTGCTATGATAAAACGCCATGACTGTAAGCAACTTGGGAAGGAAAGAATTTATTTTATCTTACAACTCTCAGGTAACAACACCCCATCACTGAGGGAAGTCAGGGCAAACACTCAAGAAAAGAAGAAATGAGGGCAGGAGCTGAAGCAGAAGCAGAGGCCTTGGAAGAGCGTTGCTTACTAACTGGTTCTCCATGGTTCATTCGGTCTGCATTCTTATACCTCTCAGGATCAATGGCCCAGGGATGGCACCACCAGCAGTAAGCTGAGCCCTCCAAGCCCTCCCACATTATTTGTTAATCAAAAACATGCCTTGACTTTTATCAAACCTCCAAAGAAGACCTAATACCAATACTCCTCAAACTATTCAACAAAATAAAAACGGAAGGCACTCTACCCAATTTGTTCTATGAAGCCACAATTACTCTTATACCTAAACCACACAAA
>NW_022196894.1:13269072-13269519 GCF_008632895.1 Mastomys coucha | reverse complement strand
ACAATGGAGTACTACTCAGCTATTAAAAACAATAAATTTATGAAATTCTTAGGGAAATGGATGAAGCTCGAGAATATCATCTTGAGTGAGGTAACTCAATCACAAAAGAACAAACACAGTATGCACTCTCTGATAAGTGGTTATTAGCCCAGAAGTTTGGAATACAGGAAGAACAACCCACAAACCACAAGGAACACAAGAAGAAGGAAGACCAAAGATGGACATTTCATTCCTTCTTAAAAGGGGTTACCAAGTACCCATGGAAGGAGTGGCAGAGATTAACAATGGAGCAGAGACTGAAGGAAAGACAAGCCAGCCTAAATATAGTTAGTTACCTCCTGAGACCTCTGACAGTACCTGACTAATACAGATGCAGAGGCTCACAGCCATGTATTGAACTGAGCACAGGGTCCTCAGTGAAGGAGTTAGAGAAAGGATCAATGGAGC
>NW_022196894.1:13265371-13268672 GCF_008632895.1 Mastomys coucha | reverse complement strand
GTACTTACCAATGTCTATATAGGTAAATCAGTGACATAAAGGTACCTCTCCAGGAGAGGGAGGCCCAGCGAACAAGGAGTACCATGCCACTCTCTGTAATGGAGGAAGAAAGATAAAAGGGGATCAGAAATGGGGTTTGAGTTTTCTGGTCAGCAAGACAGATAAATGAAATAAATTGATGGGAATTTGTAAATTCAAAATAGGTGAGAAAAAAAAAACCATGCCTTTACAGACTTGCCTACAGGCAGACCTGGCGCAGACATTTTCTCAGCTGTGGTTCCCTCTTCTCAGATAACTCTAACATGTGTCAAGTTGACCAAAAAGACAACCAGGACAATATTTAAAATGCAATTTTACATGTTTTTAAATTATAGTCTAATATTATTAGGCTGTTGTTGCTTTGTACAGTGTTCCATTTTTTTAGGTTATAAGATGATATGAAGAAAATAAATTTATGAATGCATATATTTGTTATTTTATGTGTTTTTGAATTATAGCCTAATATTATTAGGCTGTAGTTGTTTTGTACAGTGTTCCATAGTTTTAGGTTATAAGATGATATAAGGAAAATAAATTTATAAATATATATTTATTATTTATTTAATTTTATAAAGTTTACTATAAAATATACTTGTAAATAAAATAAATATAAGACATCAAAATTAAAGTCTATAAATCTCAGTGAACTTAATACATTTATAATAGCCATTATGAAATTGTGGGGTGTAAGTTTCTCTAGGTTTAGTTTGAGTGGTTTGACTGAATCTAGAAATTCATCCATTTCTTTTAGGTTTTCTAGCTTCATGGAGTGCAGGTTTTTAAAATGTTCCATTATAACAGTCTGCATTTCTATGGTATGTGTTGTAGTATTTCCTTGTTTATTTCTGATCCTGTTAATTTGTGTCCATTCTTTTTCTTTTTCTTTTTCTTTTTTTTGTTGTTGTTGTTGTGACTTGGGTCAGGGGTCTGTCAATTTTGTTTATCTTCTCTTTTATTTGTTGATTCTTTGTATTCTTTGTTTCTATTTCACTGATTTTATTTTATTTTATTTTATTTTATTTTTGGTTTTTTGGTTTTTTGGTTTTTTTCGAGACAGGGTTTCTCTGTGTAGCCCTGGCTGTCCTGGAGCTCATTCTATAGACCAGGCTGGCCTCGAACTCAGAAATCCGCTTGCCTCTACCTCCCAAGTGCTGGGATTATAGGCGTGCGTTACCACTGCCCGGCTATTTCACTGATTTCTATTCTGGACTTTTTTTTTTTTTTAAACTATGGACTTCACCATTATTGGGTTTTTCCCCCATGGACTTGGTTTAGATTTAGTTTGGTTTTGTTTTATCAACTGTCTTAGTTAGGGTTTTACTGCTGTGAACAGACACCGTTACCAAGGCAATTCTTATAAGGACAGCATTTAGTTGGCTTAAAGGTTCAGAGATTCAGTCCAGTAACATCAAGGCAGGAGCATGACAGCGTCTAAGCAGGCATGGTGCAGGCTGAGCTAAGAGTTCTACATCTTCATCTGAAGGCTGAAGGCTTGCTTCCAGAGAGCTAGGATGAAGGTCTTAAAGCCCATGCCCACAGTGACACATCTACTCCAATAAGGCCATACCTACTCCAACAAGGCCACACCTTCTAATAGTGCCATTCCCTTGGCTGAGCATGTACAAACCATCACACCAATTTATAAAGTTGCATCATGAAGCCATTAATTTGTCCTGGTAAAGGTATATTGTCTTGGCTGTTATTGATTGTGTTTTTATGCTAGTGTCTAGGTATCAGAAATTAAGATAACTGCAGTGATTCCAGGTGTTGATATCTGGTCTTGTCTTTGTTAGGTGGGTGTTCAGTTCCTTGGTTTCCGTCGCCCTCTCTGGATCTTAGGGAAATGTGGTGATAGTCAGTTGCCTGGTAAAGAGCCCTTCAAGACTGTTTGGCCTTGCTTTATGTTTTGTATTTCCATATGAAATATAGGCTTTTTTTTTCATTTTCTGTGAAGAATTCATGTTGGAATTTTGTTTACAGTATATCTTGGGTTGCTATGGGTTTGGATACCTATTTTCATAGTATCAGTCCACCAACTCATGAGCATGGAAGGCCTATATCTTCTTCAGTTTCTTTTTTAGTGCCTTGAGACGTTATTTATATTTAGGAAGGCTACTGATTTCTGTGTACTGATATTGTATCTCACTACTTTGCTGAATGTGTTCATTGGCTGTTTGGAATTTTCAAATAGAGTCTTTAGGGTCTTTGAACACAGAATCATATCATTTGCAAATAACGATATTTTAACTTACCTCTTTCCAAGTGTATCTGCTTTCCTTGTCTTAAATGATCTAGCTAAGACTTCAAGCACTGAATTTAACAGGATGGGGAGAAGGGACACCTTTGTGTTGTTCCTGATTGTAGTGGAGATGCTTTGAGTTTTTGTATTTAGCAAGATGTTGGTTGTATTGGTGAGAGTACAGTGTTGAAATAAACTATTGTCACTGTGTTATGTCACTCTATGGTTTTAATTTTAATAGTGTTTCTTTTTTAAATCAGGTGCCCTGTGTTTGGTACAAGTATGCTTAGGATTGTAATATTTTGTTGATTGTTTTATTAATTATTTCATTTATTTGCATCCCAGCCATTGTACTCCCTCCCAGTCCCACCATCCACAGTTCCTCAACTCACTCCTCCTCCCCCTTGCCTCTGAGAAGGTGCTCCCCACCACATCAGGCCTCCCTCTTCTCTGGAACCTGAGATCTCTCAAGGATTAGGCACATCTCCTCCCACCAAGGCCAGACTAGGCAGTCCTCTGCTATAGAATTGCCAGGGGGCCTCAGACCAGCCCATTTATGCTGCCTTGTTGGTGGCTCAATCCGGGAGCTCCCTGAGGTCCTGGTTGGTTGAGACTGCAGATATTCCTATGAAGTCACCCTCCCCTTAAGCTTCTTCCATCCTTCTCCTAATTCAACCATAAGAGTCCCTGACTTCAGTCCAATGGTTAGTTATAAGAATTTACATCTGCATTAGTCAGCTGCTGGTAGAGCCTCTCAGAGGACAGCCATGCTAGTAGGCTCCTGTCTTCAGTTTGTTTTTTTTTTTTTCATTTTTGTCCCTGCAATTCTTTAAGACAGGAACAGTTCTGGGTCAGAAATTTTGACTATGGGTTAGTAATCCCATCCCTCCACTTGAGGCCCTGTCTATCTACTGGAGGTAGAACTCTTCATATTCTCTCTCCCCATTGTTGGGTCACCCCATTGGTTCCTAAGTCTTTCACCTCCCAGGTCTCCTGTACTTTCTAGAGGGTCCTCCCACCTCC
>NW_022196894.1:13237919-13265280 GCF_008632895.1 Mastomys coucha | reverse complement strand
CCCCCCCCCCCCGAGACTGCATATTTCCATTCATTCTCCTGGCCCTCTGGGCTTCTCTCCTGTCCCCTGCCCCATACCTAACCCTGATCCCCTTTTCTTCTCTCCCACCCACATCCTTCTATCCCTCTGCCTCCCCTGATTATTTTCTTCCCTATTCTAAGTGGGATTGAAGCCTTCTCTCTTGAGCCTTTCTGCTTGTTACACTTCACAGTCTGTGGGTTTGTATCCTAGGTATTCTGTACTTTTTGATGAATATCATCCACATATATACCATGCATGTACTTTGGGATCTGAGTTACCTCACTCAGGATGGTATTTTCTAGTTCTATCCATTTGCCTGCAAAATTCATGATGTCCTTGTTTTTAATAGCTGAATAATATTCTATTGTGTAAATGAACCACATTTTCTGTATCTATTCTTCTGTTGCGGGACATCTGGGTTGTTTCCAGCTTCTGACTATCACAAATAAGGCTACAGTAAACATAGTGGAGCACGTATCCTTGTGGTACAGTGTGTATATTTGGGTATATATACCCAAGTGTGGTATAGCTCTGTCTTCAGGTAGAACTATTTCCAATTTTCTGAGAAACTGTCAAATTGATTTCCAGAGTGGTTGAACCAGCTTGTAGTCCCACTAGCAATGGAGGACTGTTCCTCTTTATCCACATCCTCTCCAGCATCTGCTGTCACTTGAGTTTTTGAACTTCTCCATTCTGATTGGTATAAGGTGGAATCTCAGGGTTGTTTTGATTTTTGATTTGTTTGCATTTCCCTGAGGACTAAAAACTTTGAATATTTCTTTAAGTGTTTTTAGGGCCATTAGAGATTCTTCTGTTGTAAATTATCTGTTCAGCTCAGTAACCCATTTCTTAACTGGGTTATTTGGGGGTTTTTTGGAGGTTAACTTCTTGAATTCTTTATATGTTTTGGATATTAGGCCTCTATCAGATGTAGGACTAGTGAAGTTTTTTTTTTTTTTCCAGATCTGTGGGTTACTAATTTGTCCTATTGACTGTGTCCTTTGCCTTAGAGACACTTTTCAGTTTCATGAGGTCCAATTTATCAACTGTTGATCTGAGCCATTGGTATTCTGTTCAGGAAATTTTTCCCTGTGCCAGTGAGTTTGAGGCTCTTTCCCAGTTTCTCTTCTATTAGACTTAGTGTATTTGGTTTTATGTTGAGGTCATTGATCCACTTGGACTTGAGATTTGTGCAAGATGATAAATATGGGTCTGTTTTCATTCTTCTACATACAGACAGCTAGTTATCCCAGCACCATTTATTGCAGATGCTTTCTTTTTTCCACTGTACTGTTTTGGTTTCTTTGTCAAAGATCAAGTGTCTGTAGGTGTGTGTGTTTATTTCTGGGTCTTCAGTTCTATTCCATTGATCAACCTGTCTGTCTCTGTACCAATACCATGGGGTCTTTATCGCTATTGCTTTGTGGTCAGCTTGAGGTCAGGGATGATGATTCCCCTAGAAGAGCTATTATAGTTGAGAATTGTTTTGTCTATCCTAGATTTTTTGTTTTTCCATATGAAGTTGAAAATAGTTTTTCCCATGTCTGTGAAGAATTATGTTAGACTTTTGATGGGGATTGCATTGAGTCTGCTTTTGGTAAGATGTCCATTTTCACTATGATAATATGCCAAACCATGAGCATAGGAGATTTCTCCATCTTCTGAGGTTTTCTTTGATTTCTTTCTTCAGGGTTTTGAAGTTCTTGTCATACAGATCTTTTACTTCCTTGGTAAGAGCAACACCAAGATATTTTATATTATTTGTGGCTATTGTGAAGGGTGTCATTTCCCTAATTTCTTCCTCAGCCAGCATATCATTTGGATAAGGGAATGCTATTGATTTGCTTGAGTTAATTTTATATCCCACCAATTTGCTGAACTTTTTTATCAGTTGTAGAAGTTCTCTGGTAGAATTTTGGGGGTTGTTTATGTATATTATCATATTATCTGCAAATAGTGATATCGTGACTTTTTCTCTGCTAATTTGTATCCCTTGATCTCCTTTTGTTGTTGTCTAATTGCTCTAGCTAGAACTTCAAGTAATATGTTGAATGATAGGGAGAGAGTGGGCAACCTTGTCTGTCCCTGATTTTAGTGGGATTGCTTCTACTATCTCTCCATTGAATTTCATGTTGGCTGTTAGTTTGCTATGTATTGCTTTTATTATGGTTAAGTATGTGCCATGAATTCCTGATCTCTCCAAGACCTTTTAACATGAAGAGGTATTATATTTTGTTGAAGGGTTTCTCAGCATCTAATAAGATGATCATGTAATTTTTTTCCTTGAGATTATATAGTAGATTATATTTATGGATTTTCATATATTGAACCATCCCTCCATTCCTGGGATAAAGCCTACTTGATCATGGTAAATAATGGTTTTGATATGTTGTTCTTGGATTGGGTTTGCAAGAATTTTATTGTGTATTTTTTGCATCAATATTCATAAGAGAAATTTGTCTGAAGTTCTTTCTTTGTTGGGTCTTTGTGTGGTTTAGGTATCTGAGTAACTGTGGCTTCATAGAATGAACTAGGTAGTGTTCCTTCTATTTCTTTTTTGTGGAATAGTTTGAGGAGTATTGATAGTAGCTCTTCTTTGAAGGACTTGTAGAATTCTGCACTAAAACCATCTGGTCCTGAGAATTTTGGTTGGGAGGTTTTTAACGATATTTCTATTTCCTTAGGGGTTATGGGACTGCTTAAATAGTTTACCTGGTTTTGATTTAACTTTGATATGTGGTATCTGTCTAGAAAATCATCTATTTCATCTAGATTTTCCAGTTTTGTTAAGTATAGGCTTTTGTTGTAGATGCTAATAATTTTTTTTAAATTTCTTGAGTTTCTGTTGTTACGTCTCCCTCTTCATTTCTGGTTTTGTTAATTTGGATACTGTCCCTGTGCCCTTTAATTAGTTTGGCTAAGGGTTTATCTATCTTGATGATATTCCCAAAGAGTCAGCTCTTAATTTTGTTGATTCTTTGTATCATTCTCTTTCTTTCTAACTGATTTCAGCACTGTGTTTGACTATTTCTTACTGTGTATTCCTCTTGGGTGTGTTTTCTCCTTTCTGTTCTAGAACTCTCAAGTGTGCTGTTAAGTTGCTTGTATGGGATCTCTCCAATTTCTTTATGAAGGTAATTAGTGCTATGTATTTTACTCTTAACACTGCTTTCATTGTTTTCTGTAAGTTTGTGCATGTTGTGTCTTCATTTTCATTGAGGTCTATAAAGTCTTTGATTTCTTTCTTTATTTCTTCCCTGACCAAGTTATTATTGAGCAGAGTGTTGTTCAGTTTCCATGAATGTGGGCTTTCTGTTGTTTTTGTTGTTGTGGAAGTCCAACCTTAGTGGTGATCTGATAGAATGCACAGATTATTTCAGTCTCCTTGTGTCTGTTGAGTCATGTTTTGTGTCTAATTATGTAATCAGTTTTGGAGAAGGTTCTATGGGGTGCTGAGAACATATATTCCCTTGTTTGGGGGTGAAATATTCTATAGAAATCTGCTAAATCCATTTGGTTCATAACTTCTGTTAGTTTCACTGTGTCTCTGTTTAGGTTCTATTTCAATGACCTGTCCATTGGTAAGAGTGGGTTGTTGAAGTCTCCCACTATTAATGTGTGAGGTTCAATGTGTGCTTTGAGCTTTAGTAAAGTTTCTTTTATGAATGTAGATGCCCTTGCATTTGGGGCATAGATGTTCAAAACTGACTTCTTCTTGGTAGATTTTTTCTTTGATGAATGTAAAGTGTCCTTCCCCATCTCATTTGATAACTTTTGGTTGAAAGTCAATTTCAATGGTAACTCGTGCTTGTTTCTTGAGACCATTTCTTGGAAAACTTTTTTTCCAGCCCTTTACTCTGAGATAGTGTGTGTCTTTCTCACTGAGGTGTGTTTCTTGTGTGCAGAAAAATGCTGGATCCTGTGTAGGTATCCAGTCTGTTAGCCTCTGCCTTTTTATTGGGGGAGTTGAATCCATTGATGTTGAGAGATATTAAAGACAGCTGTTTGTTAGTTACTGTTTATTTTTCTTGCTGGAGCTGGTGTTATATGTCTCTCTCTCTCTCTCTCTCTCTCTCTCTCTCTCTCTCTCTCTCTCTCTGTGTGTGTGTGTGTGTGTGTGTGTGTGTGTGTGTGTGTGAGACTCTCCTTTTGGGGGATTATCATGAGATGTTTAATTTCTCATGTTTTCTGGGTACAATTACCCTCCTTGTGTTGGAATTTTCCTTCAGTATCCTCTGTATGGCTGGATTCATAGAAAGATATTGTTTAAATTTGGTTTTCTCATGGAATACTTTGGTTTCTCCATCTATGGTGATTGAGAGTTTTGTTGGGTATAGTAGCTTGGGCTGGCATTTGTATTGTCATAGGATCTTGATGACATCTGTCCAGTATCTTCTGGCTTTTAGAGTCTCTGTTGAGAAGTCTGATATAATTCTTATAGGTCTGCCTTTATAGGTTACTTGGCCTTTTTTCCTAATAACTTTTAATATACTTTCTTTGTTCTTTGCATTTGGTGTCTTGATTATTATATGACAAGAGGGTTTTCTTTTATGGTCCAATCTATTTGATGTTCTGTAGGCATCTTGTACATTTATGGCTATCTCTTTCTTTAGGTTAGGGAAGGTTTCTTCTATGATTTTGCTGAAGATGTTTTCTGGCCTTTTGAGCTGGGATTCTTTACCCTTTCCTATTACTATTATTCTTAGGTTTGATCTTTTCATTGTATTGTAAACTTCCTAGACATTTTGGATTAAGAGCTTTTTACACTTTGTATTTTCTTTGACCAACATGTCAATTTTTTCTGTGGTATCTTCTATGCCTGAGATTCTTTCTTCTATCTCTTGTATTCTGTTGGTGATGCTTGCATCTGTAGCTCCTGATCTCTTTGCTACATTGTCCATCTCCATGGTTGCCTCCCTTTGTGTTTTCTTTATTGTTTCAATTTCCATTGTTAGTTCTTGGACTGTTTTCTTCAATTCCTTCACCTGCTTGATTGTATTTTCCTGTATTTCTTTAAGGGATTTATTTGTTTCTTCTTTAAGGACCTCTACCTGTTTGCCTGTGTTTTCCTGTATTTCTTAAAGGGAATTCTTTATATCCTCCTTAAAGACCTCTATAATCTTCATGAGATGGGATTGTAGGTCCTTATCTTGCTTTTCAGCTGTGTTAGGGTAGCCAGGGCTTGCTGTGGTGGGAGAACTTGGTTCTGATGGTGCCAAATTCATTGGGTTCTGTCAATAATGATATTGTGCTCGCCACTGGCCATCTGGTTCTCTCTGGTGTTAACTGTCCTGTGTGTCTCTAATTGAAACAGGTTTTCTTGGAGACAGGTAGTGCTCTGTGACCTGAGTTAGGGCTGCTTTCTTTAGAGGCAAGCAGTGTTGTCTCTGGTTAGGGTGGGCCTCCTGTGACTCTGGCTAGAGCAGGGCTCCTGTGCCCCTGGTTACTGCAGACCTCCTGTGCCCTTGGTTATTGTGGACCTCCTTGGAGGCTTGTGGGCTGTAGAGTTTGGGCATGTATAGGTCCACCAGTCTGGTCTGGGTGAGGAAGTGAGCCCGAATGAACCTCCTGGGAAGCACACAGGCTATAGCGTTTGAAAGAGTATTGGCCAGGCTGCTGATCTGGTCTGGGTGGAGAAGTGGGCAGGAAGGAAAGTGGAGCTCAGGGGTAGGTCCTAAGTCACCTGGGCTGTGTTTGTATCTCAGTTGACATGGGTGGCTGGGAGAAATTCTCTCCTTTGTCCGTGGTCACTGCAGATCTCCTGGGAAGCACACAGGCTGCAGTATTTGGGTGGGTATCTCCCAGGCTGTTGATCTGGCCTAGTGTAGAAGTGGGCAGGATGGAAGGTATAATTTGGATGGTTGCGGGGTAGGTCACATATCAACTGAGCTCTATGAGTATCCCAACTGGCTTGGCTATTTGGGCAGAATTCTCACCTGTGTCCTTGGTTACTGTGTACTTCCTTAGAAGCATGCAGGCTCAGTGTTTGGGTGGGTATCCCTCCAATTTTTAATAGCGAGTACAAGCCTCATGTTGTATGCCATCTGTAGCAGTAAATATTTAAAGTCCACTCTATGCTCCCACTATGTATGTGCATGCCTCTGCACCCTCTAAGAACCCTGGATTCAAGAATGAAAGACATGCACACATGACCTTTATATTTTAATATGCCTTAACTAGCTCAATGACTGGGCCACTCCTGAACCTCTACATGGCTAACACACTCCCCTCCGATATTCTTTTTTTTTTTTTTTGGTGGGGGGGGTGGTGGTTCGAGACAGGGTTTCTCTGTGTAGCCCTGGCTGTCCTGGAACTCACTCTGTAGACCAGGCTGGCCTTGAACTAAGAAATCCACCTGCCTCTGCTTCCCAAGTGCTAGGATCAAAGGCGTGCGCCACCACCGCCCAGCTCGGTATCTTATTACGTTCTAAAGTCTATACTTTATCTCTGCTACCCCAGATGCATTCAGGGGAGTGGGCCTTGGAGCCACTCATTGCGTCCTCTTCCTTCTGCCCTGGTGATTCTCCTTCTCACTTTTCTGCAGTTCGTCTCCAGGAACCCTCAATGTCCAGTCCCTGTCCCCTTGACCAGCCATTGGCCGCTGGCTCTTTATTGACCAGTCAAAAAAACAACTATTGGCAGGGACCTGAATCAGACGTGTAAATTCCCATGTAAGCACAAATAAAATCCCTAAAACATCCAGAAACACACAAACAAACAAAACAAAAACTAAGTGAAACCATGCCAAGATCTGCTTACAGCTGTGAAGACCTATTTAGGCCGTGCCAGTGTTTAAAAAAAAAAAAAAAAAAAAAAAAAAAAAAAAAAAAAAAAAAAAAAAAAAAAAAAAGATGGCAGAGGGCTGATTCCTTTTTTAAGACTCTTGCATCAAAATGGATAACTTTGCTGATAATTATTACCTGTAGACAAAATGAAATGTGTTGAATTATCTTTCAGATCTTATTTGTCTTCATCTCCAGAGCATCTTGTGAAGATATTACAGACATGGGTACAGTGTTATCCTCTTTATTAGGGACCATGAGAGAATGGGAGGCAGTCAGGCTGTATCCCTGGTTATTGTAGACCTCCTAGGAGGCAGGCAGGCTGCAGGGGAAGGGAGGTTGTCAGGCCATTGATGTGGCCTGGGTCAGGAAGCAGATCAGAAGGTATAGATTTTTTTTTTAAGTATGAATATTTCTCCCTGTCACTTCTAACTAGCTTTTCTCTGAAGTATATTTTGTTAATATTAGAATAGCTATGCCTACTTGTTTCTTAGTTCCATTTGCTGGGAATACCTTTTTCCATCCTTTTATTTTAAGGTTGTGTCTTATCTGGGAAGTAACAAAAAGATGAGCCCTGTTTTCTAATCCAATCTGTTAGTCTGGGTCTTTTTATTGAGGAATCTGGACCATTAATATTCAGAATAATTGCTAAATAATGTGTATTAATTCCTGTTTTGCTGATTTTGCTGTTTCACAGCCCTCTTTCGATTACTTGACCGGGCACTATTTCTGCCCTGGGGTATGTTCATTCTTCTCTTCAGATGGATAAATTCCTTCTAGTAGCCTCTGTTTTATAGTCTTACTAATAGTCATAATTTCTTTTAATCTGTTTTTTTTCATGCAGAGTTTTTATTTAGTTTTATTTATCACAGGGGAAGTAGCTTCACCCTACTTCCAGTTATCTCTCTCTCTGCTTTGTGGTGAGGTTGCTTTCTTCTCTGGTGTCCACGTTGTGAAGAGCTCTTTACCATATGGAGTCATAAGCTAAAATAAACTGTAAGACTTCATTTTCAGTGTCAGTTCAACTTTGGTTTTAAGGATTTTCATCCTCTGTTTACTCTATTTTGTTCATCTTTGTCATTGTCTTTTTTTCATTTGTTTGACTATAGCTGTAATCATTCTTCTGAATTCCTTGAAAGTTCTGTCATACCATTTTCAACAGGAATCATTATTATGGGATTTAAATTTGAGGGAGGACACATGTTTTTTTATTTTTTTTTTGGTTGTTGTTGCTGTTGTTTTTGTTGTTTTTATTTACATGTTAAGATGTACACATCTGGAATTAGTGTGTTGGTTGAGTTTTCTTTTCACCTTCTTTTATTGGAGGTATTTATAATGTTTGGTCTGGGCAAATTTATGATAAAATTGGGGTGTCAGTTTCTTCTATTTGTCTAGTACTTGGGGGGCCACATTGTTGTTATCTTCCAATTCTCTCTTCAACAGCTACAGCCTGATGAATATAACACAATGAGCTTATATTCCACTGGCAGTATAGACGGGTCCTAGGTCTCAAGACTGGATAGGGCACCAGGAGGGTTACAGCCAGGCAGCTGGCAGAGCTCTGAAAAGCCTTGAAAGGGGGAGATAGCCTAGATCTTCTAGCCTCCCTTGTAAGAGTAGGCTGAGAACTTATGAGTCCCAAAAGAGAAAGAGATGAACATCTCTGGTAAGCAGTCATAGACCTATCAGGATGGAGGGGATCTGTGAGTGTAGGTAGCCTACTTATGTCTATATACCAAATGAGCAGGTTGAAGGGTACCTGTTGTGGAAGGTTCTGGCTTCTAGTCAGTCTCAAAGGGAGGCAAAGGGGCAGGAAGAAGTCATTGTCCATGGTAAACAGCTTAGGAGTCACCAGAATGGGACATAACTTTGAAGAGAAGCTCAGAATCTCCATGTTCTACCAGCAGCAATATGGGGTATTTAAAAATTTGTATTCTCTGGCTTCTTCCCCCAACACTATGATTTGATAGACTTAGTCGGAGTCAGAAACCTGCATATTTTCAAAGCACCCTAGTATATGATGCAGCTACACTTGGTAGGAAAATGATGCCTTTGATGATAGTTCTTTATTATATTGAGGTTTTAGACTGGTAAACCTAATTTTTAAATGTTCTTTTAAAAATCTTAATTACAGGAGTTGGTGAGAGTGCTCAGTGAGTAAAGGCACTTGCCTGATGACCTAAGTTTGATCCCCAGGACCCATGTGGTACAAAGAGAGAACTGAATACTACAAATTGCCTTCTGACCTCCATACTCACATGCACATACAGTAAATAAATAAATGTAATGAAATATTTAAAAATAAAAATCTTGCTGCTTCCAGAAACAGGAGATCTGTGGAAGCCTGACCCTGCAGCATCACATGCTGGAGCCGATTCAGCGGATTCCTCGCTATGAGATGCTCCTGAAGGACTACCTGAAGAAGTTGTCTCCTGAGTCCCCAGACTGGAATGATGCAAAAAGTAAATCTTTTATTCTCCCTCAGCAACAGCATAATGATAATAGCCAAGCTGCCCCTTGGTTCCAGAGATGTGTCTTACAACTGCTTTAGTCAACAGTCAGAAAATCATCTCACTGGAAATTGTTATCAGCACCTTAACTGAGCACTCCACTTGACGTCAGGATCACACCCTTTTAAAGAAATGCAAATCGTGGTTCCCATTCTGGATTCATGTTATCACCAACTGTGAAACCTAAAACTGTAGGCTTAGAAATCTTTGGAGTAGTAATATAAATAATAATATATAATAATATAATATGTAATGATAATACAATAAACCTTCTCATAGGAAGAACAAGAGTATTTGGAACCATGGTGCTGCTGTCTACCAAGAGAGCTAAGAAGACATTTACTATGTAAATATAATTTATTGGCCTTACTCCCTAACATATGTAAGACATGAGGAGCTTTATTATCTAGTGATATTTTCCTCAAAAAAAGGAAAAAAAGAAAAACCCTGGCAGTGGTGATGCATGCCTTTAATCCCAGCACTCAGGAGTCAGAGACAGGCTGATCTCTAAGTTCAAAGCCACCCTGGTCTGTGGAATGAGGTCCAAGACAGCAAGGGCTACACAGAGAAACTCTGTCTCAAACAAAATAAAAACAAAAACAAAGAGCACAACTTTATTTCAATTGTATTTTTTGTCTTAATTATTTCATTAGATTAGGATGAAAGTTTTTTTTAAGACTAATGAGTTTCATTAATTCTTTAGTTTCTCATGCACTTTTAAATTTTTTATAATATTAGAGATTGAGCCCAGAGATTTGTTTATCACATTCTAATATGTACATGGTATATCAAATGTGGTTGCTTTAAATCTCAACACTAAAGAGGCAGGGGCAGGTGGATCTCTGTGAGTTCCAAGCCAGCTAGGGATAAATAGTGAGACTCTGTCTTAAAAAAGAAAAGGAAAAAAAAGTTGTACCTCCAAGCCTCTAATATAGTTTTTTTTAAAACCTTTCAAAAATTAGAAATGAGTAAAAAATTAAGAAATAGTCATGGTTTAATGTTTGACAAATACTAATAATGCTAATTTAGTCTTGAAACTATTCTTCTCCCTACATGTTCCTGACCTCTCTTAGAAACTGATGTTATTCTGAGATGAAGATCATAGGCCCAAGACATCTTGGACACAGACCATTTCCCACCATCCCAATGACTCAGTGACCACAGAAAACTCTCTCACTTTTTTCCCTTTTGATCTTTCCCTGGCCACTTCCTGGGAACTCAGCTGAGCTTCTGGTGAATCAGAAGTAGGTCTTCCAGCTCTCTGCAAACTTCTCTCACTCACCCCAGCCTCTGCCACTTTGTGTTCCCTCATCCTGGATATGACACACAGAGAACTGCCTGTGCCCACAGAGTCCTGGCACTGGTATAGATGCTGTCTTTTTCTTTTTAAGTAACCTTATCCTCTTACCCTGCCTTAGGAAGATTCATGTTTAGAAAGACAAATGGATCTGCAGAACCCATAATGTAAATTAACTAGGTCACAGGACATGTAACACATCACCTGCTCAGGGTATCCAGAATATGAAGACTGAAGTTCTTTGAATGGGTGCCCTGATCCTCAAATCCTAAGGAATGTTATGATCATAAAAAGATAAGGAGCTATAAGAATATGTTCTGGCAGGGTTTGGGGAAGGGGATGTCTGCACAGATCCATGCCAAGGCATCCCTTCCCCCTGAGGGACCAGTCACACAAGGGTATAGTATAGGATAGAGTTTATTCAGGGATGGTGAGGGGAGTTAAGAGAGTAGTAGAGGCAGAGAAAGGCAGAGAGAAGGAGAGAATAGAGAAGTAGAGGCCAGCCATGGCCATGTGGAGAGAGGGGGAAGGAGATGGGGAGAGAGAGGAAGTAAGGGGGCAAGAAGCAAGAGAGAGGCAAGAGTACAAGAGAGGAGGGTACAAGCACACCCTTTTATAGTGGGCCAGGCCTACCTGGCTGTTGCCAGGTAACTGTGGGAGTGGAGTTCAGACAGAATACCAACACCCTCCCCACTCACTCACTCTCCTTAATATTAAATGCATCGACTCAACACAACAAAACCACAAAGAGATGTGCAGCTGATTTTACAGCACTAGCTCCACAGACTGGAAACACTTTCAAACAAAAACAAAAATAATGTTAATTGTCTAGTTTTGAAATACTGGCATTATCGCTCCTAAGATATTGTTAGAGATCCCACAGAAATACTGGGTAAAGTGGAAAACATAGCTTGGAAGTGGCATGTCAGTTTTACCCATATTTCCTTTGTAAAGGCTCACTCCAGTGCAGCCATGCTGCAGCCAACCATGCTGCGGCCAGCCTGGTGGACTTTCTGCACACTGTCTTCAGAATCTTTCTGCTCATCTTCTTTCCTTTGCAGTTTTGTTCTTGGTTTCCTTATCTGGTTCCAAAAGTTCGGAGGGTTAGTTCTTCAGATTGCTTTTAACAATCAGGAATATCCATCCAGATGAGTGTGTTTTTCTGTTCCTCTGTGGGTTGTCATCTGCCTCCCTAGCTTTCAAGCTCCAGAAGCAGAGAATTCACTTGAGTGAAACCAGGCTTATTCTCAGTAGGACTGTGAATGGGGTCATCCTCAGCCATCCTCCCTGGGGTACAGACCAGCCCTTCAGGAAGGGACAATTCTTACAGAAAAAGATAAAGTAGTCTTTGCATGGAGCTGCCAAGCTGCAGCAACCAGGGAAGCCAAGCACATGATTCAAATCCTGTTCAGCACTGCTTCAATATTCAGTATTCTGTATCTAAAGATTCATTCTTGCCCTAAGTTACAGATATGAGGTGTTGCATAGCTCTGTCTGGCTTGCTTTGTTAAGGAAATCCTAGAACGTGGACTTTTAGAGTCTTGAAAGTATAAGATGAAGCACTAAAAGTATGTTCCACTCAGCAATATAACAACACAGAAAACATGGGCCTAAAGGATTGGGGCTGCCTTGTCATGACTTAGGACTGGGAAATGCTCCCAAGGGGTGGCCAACCCAGGACTATGCCCCTACTGTTCTTCACCATCAGCTCCTGGAGCTCCACACTCCACTCCTCCCTTCCCTTTCCATCCCATGACCTGTTCCAGCAAAACAACCCCCAGACTCTCTTTATCTGACTCAGGCTATTATGCAAAGAAAGCTGTGCTTGTTTAGTAGGCAAAATGAAGCATCAGAAGTTTGAGCCATGTGATCTGGGATTCATTTCTATGTGGAACAAGCCAAGTCATATCACTTCCATCCTAAGTCAAAAATGAAAGAACTCTCCAACTGGTAGACAGTAGATCCTCAGGAGATACTTTCCAAAATGTTCTGGAAACTCCTTTAATTGCTATTAATACCAAACTTTATATAAATATAAATTATATAAATATAGTAATATTTTTCCCTACATATCACTATGAAAATGTTTAATTTATAAATTTGAGATTAATGATATTAATAGAATAATTTTAACTGTGTGCTCTAATAAAACTTATTTTAAACTTATGAATTATTTTTCTGGAAATCCCTATGTACTATTTTTGACCCACAACAAATTGACTGATGCTACAGAACTGCTGTTAATATGAAATTACCCCTGGCAAATTTCCTTGAATTTGGTTAATATACGTTATAAATGCAAATCTACTTCTAAATCCTGTTATATAGTACATGTACCTGTGAGTCTAATCATCATTTATATCATTTTGCAGGTAAATATCCTGCAAGCTTAGATAAGCCATGAACAAATGACTTAGGAAACTATGTGCCAGACTACAGTGGAAGCTGCCGTGACCTCCATTGTTTTTTGTCTATTTATTTTACTCTAGTAGCACAGGAAGGACAAACATTTATTTACTTTTCTTTTTCCATTTAGAGTCACTTGAAATTATATCTACAGCAGCAAGCCATTCTAATAGTGCAATAAGAAAAATGGTAAGTGGCTTTTCAAGATCTAGGAACCTTCTGGCTAGACAATAGTTGATAATATGGCCTCTCACTATTATAGATTTTAACCAAAATGAACAGATGCAGGTGAGAAGAAAAGAATATTTACCAACAGTCTTAGGATTCTGTAACAGCACTCTCAATATCTATTAAATTACACAGATTTTAGCTAAATTTAAGTTACCTTCTTATGTTTGATCTTGCTGTATTTTGTTCTAATTTCCCAGGAGAACCTGAAGAAACTTTTAGAAATTTATGAGATGTTGGGAGAAGAAGAGGATATTGTAAATCCTTCAAATGAACTAATAAAAGAAGGACAGATCCTCAAACTAGCAGCTCGGAACACATCAGCACAAGAGCGCTACCTCTTCTTAGTGAGTTCTATGGTATTGGCAGACTGCATACCAGCCATTCGCTAGAATTTCTGTACATATCATGGAGATGTGACATACTTGCTTACTTCTGGAATAGCTACACCCAGCCTGCTTTGGTCAACATTGTCAGCATTCTCTGTGAGAGAATATCTTCAGAACTGTAAAAAGTATGCCTTCACTCTGTGAGCTAATCAGCTGCAACAGTTGATGCTGAAGCCTTTCATGACGTACACAATACACTTTCTGAAATCCTCCTTTGCTTGATTTTGGTTTTTGTCTTTCCTTATGTCCTTATAGTCAAATGAGTACTTCTATTTTATGTTGCCACTGTTTCCAGACAGTCACCAGCCTACAGTATCTGTAGAGGATGTGTGTGTCCCACAGTCCTCAACACAGTCCACTCCTGCCCCATCCTTAATTTCTGAAAATGGCAGTTCATCTAGGACTTACCTCAAACAGGGACACACATGGACAAAACCCTTTTATCAGTTTTTATCCACATTACCTTTATTTTTTGTTATTAAAATAAATTCTGATTCTATACCTAAAACAGATGAAACAGACCAAAGCAGTGGCTAGCACATAATAAACTAGCATTGACTAGTAACTCAGCAAATGTTACCCATTTTGACTATTGAGATAACTTTGTAAAAAGAGCCTGTCTAGTGACTTGCCCCCCTGATTCCTAGCATTCATTTCACCATTTATAATGAGTTGTCGTCAGGGCCTGAGAAATTCTAGAAGATTATTTCCATCTTTCTTTGAAAGAAAATGCTAGGAATTATCATCTGAGAAATTTTTCATATCCAACAGTGTTTTTAAATTTTTTGTTACATATATTGATTTGTGAGTGTTGGTGTGTTAGTGTGCATATGAGTGTGTGTGTGTTTAAGTGTGTTTGTGAGTGAGTAGGAGGTTAAATGTTGGGGTGGTGACCATATGTGGCTGTGTGAGTGTATGTGTGAGTGAGTGGAGGGGCGTGTTGTGTGGGATATGGCAGTGTATGTGGGGGATGAGTGTGTGTTAGAGAGTGAATGGGTGAGGGTGAATGGAGGATGGGGTGCACGTGTTTGCATGTATGTGTATGTCTGGACCATGCTATGTGTAGAGGTCAGAGAAAATCTTACAGGAATAATTTCTTTCCTTCTACCATGTGTATTCTGGAGACTGAGCTCAGGCTGTCAGGTTCGGAGTCTGATGTCTTTACCTGCTGAGCCTTCTCAGCAGATGCACATAGTAGCATGTAGCTACCCTGCCTGAGTTCGTGGAATGGGCTGTGCTATCAGCCCCCACCTAGCTTCCTGGTTACATAGCATATGAATGGAGAGAAAAAGTCATATGCTCTTAACAAAAAAAAAAAGTGATATTTCTGTTCAGTTATATTAGTCAAACTTTGTTTTCTTTAATTTCCCTGTTTATTAATTCATAGTCTGTTTCTCTACAGTTCAACAACATGTTGCTATATTGTGTGCCCAGATTCAGCTTGGTTGGCTCAAAATTCACAGTTCGAACCAGAGTTGGCATTGATGGAATGAAAATTGTGGAGACTCACAATGAAGAATATCCACACACTTTCCAGGTATCTGGGAAAGAAAGAACCCTGGAGCTGCAGGCCAGGTGAGAGAGCCAATCTTGCCATAGCTTCCTGAAAACATCAGAATAAGTCATAAATGGTCTTGTGGTGGTGGTGGTGGTGGTGGTGGTGGTGGTGGTCGTGGTGGTGGTGGTGGTGACAAGTGAATACCCTAAAACCTCTGAAAATCTGACTAAGTGGAAAGTGGAGCTCATTGAGAGCTCATCATGTCTTTCCTCTGATCCCTGTATTGCCTAGGACAGAGGCGTACAGTAGGCACCATTCAAGTGTCTGGAGAGTGGCAAAACACTTAGGGAATGAGGCTGCTGCAATTTAATCTTGAGACCTGAAGGATAATGTTGCCTCTATTCAGATGGTCATGTGATTTTTGCATAGGAATCTATTTATGTTATATATTACATTTATTGGCTTGTGTATATTGGAACCATCCCTGTAGTTCTAGGATAAAACCAAACTGAGCATAGTGGACGATCTTGAGATAAGCCTACATTGAGGCTACTTGTATCTATATTCATTAGAAATATCAATCTGTACTTTGGTTTTTATTTCATCTTTACTTCTTTTTCCTTTGTTTTGTGGTTTTTGTTATTGTTTTTTTTTTGTTTTGTTTTGTTTGGGGGTGAGGTTTTTTGTTTGTTTGTTTGTTTGTTTAGAGTGATATGGCTTCATTGAACAAGTTTCAAAGCGATCCTTCAGTTATTGTTATTGTTTTATATAATTTTAAAATGTAGTTCTCTGAAAGTCTGGTAGAATTCTACTATAAATCCACCTGGGCCTAGGCTTTGTTTTTAATTAGAAGATTATTACTATTACTACTACTACTACTACTACTACTACTACTACTACTACTACTACTATAATAATAATTATTACTATTATCATCATCATCTATTATATTACTGTTCCGATCTCTTCTTTTCTTGTAGATCTATTTAGATTTTTACTTCTTTTTGGTTTAACTTTGGTATTTGATGAATCTAGAAATTCATTCATTTCCTTCAAATTTTCCAACTTAATGGAAAACAGGATTTTAAAGTATTTCCTTATCTGAATTATTTTGGTCTATTACACTATTGCAATATTTCCATATTCTTTTCTGATTCTCTTCTCTTTATTTCTTTTAGTACAAAGGGTCTTTGATCTTTTATATCTTCTCTAAAAACAAGCGCTTAGAATCAATATTCTTTGTATTATTTTCTCTGTTTCTATTTCACTAATATTGCTTTGATTTTCATTATTTCTTGCTATCTACTGAGTTTGGGGTTATTTTTATTCTTCCAAATTCTTTGAGTTGCATCAATGAATCATTTATTTGTAATTTTTTAATGTATGATTGGAGACTTCCTTGTTTGAGATGTATTTATGTGAGACCCAGAAGCTTCATTTTCATTTTCATTTAGTTCCAGGGATCAATTGATTGTGATTAAGCTGCTGCTGAACTCTGAGTGCCCCCACCCCAGCCTGAATGTTACAGATCTTTTAAGCTTGAAAACCACAAACATCTATGCCAAGTTACAGTCGCATGTTTCTACCAATCAGGATTTAGGGATGAGGGACTTCCTTAGGAACATGTCTTTGTGGTACACTTAACCTGTTCACATTGGTTGGGTTATTCAACTATGGCAGGGTGACTTGCCTGGCATTCATGTCTCAACTTGCCAGTCAGGGTATCAATTACCCAGGGAGGTCTTGGGAACTTAAATTTTATTTGACCCCTATATGTCTTCAGTTTGGTTCCTTCTTACATTTCTTGGTTTCTTCTTTGATCTATTAATCATTTAGTAGTAAGGTTTTTTTTATTTCCATTAGTTTATATACTTTTTAGAGTTTTTAATGGCTGCTGATTTTAAGTTTTATTGCATGATGGTCAAATTTGGGATACATGCAGTTATTTTTTTTCTATATTTGTTAAGGTGTATTTTGTATTCTAGCATGTGGTCTATTTTAAAGAAGCTCCCATATGCTGCTGAATAGACTATGTATTCTTTGATGTTTAGTTGGAATATTGTGTAGATACCTCTTAGGTCCATTTGAAGTAAGATAACATTTGATCCTGAGGTTTCTCTGTCCAGATGATGTGTGTATTGGAGAAAGTGGAGTGTTGAGATCGACTACTATTATTGGGTTTATCTACTAGTAGGTTCTTTATGGCATTGAGTACACCAGAAATTGGCATAATATATTTAATATTTTAATATCACAATTAATGATGAATTGTCCCCTTGACTCGAATAAAGTACCCTTCTTTGACTCTTCTGATTAATTTTAGTTTAAATCTATTTGTCAAATATTGGGTTGACAACACCTGCTTAATTCAAGATTTCATTTGCTTGGAATACTTTTTTTCATTTTAAGGTGGTGCCTATCTTTAAAGCTAGATTGGTTCTTTATAAACAACAGAAAAATGGACTTTGTTTCTTAACACACTCAGCTAACCTAGTCTTTTGGTTGGATAGTTGAGACCATGGCTGTTTAGAATTAGTACTGAAAGATATGTGTGGCTCTTCTCTGCAGGTAGCCCCCCCTTGGAATCTCCCCATTCTGACACTTCAAGTCTCTGCAAGGCTGTGTGCTTCCTCCCCCAGGGGAAGCCAGTCAAGGCAGCCCAGCTAGGAAAACATTTACCATGTACAGCAGCAGCTTTTCTGACGGACCCTGCACCTGTTGTTTGGGACCCACATTAAGACCAAGCTGCACATCTGCTACATGTGTGCAGGGACAAAGATAATTATAATCTTCTCTGAGATTAGACATTAGTGGTTTTTTATTGTCATATTTTTAAAGTATAATATTATCTTTGATCTTCTATTATGTCAAACACAGAATCATCTGGTAGATACAACTAGACAGTGGTTTTTAAGTCATGGTTTGCCGTCAAATCGTAAGGGTATCAAAATGAGAATCAAATGTATGAGTAGCAAAGTTAGATAGCAGTCTGATTCTGTATTACGAGGAACTAGAAACTCTTTAATTACTTCCAAAGTACTCCTGCATTCTCTATGAATCCAGAGTGACATTAAAATCATGCTTTCGTTCACAAGTTGTAACTCTTAGTGATCTCTTCACTCATTTTAGCTTTGTTTTCTTTTAGTTCTGAGCAAGACAAAGAAGAATGGATCAAGGTACCTCTTTTATTTTATTTTTGGTTTTTGGACCTCCATGCGTAAGAAATATATACACTGGGGCCTGGAGAGATAACTGGGTTTAGTTTCCAGTACTTACATGGTAGCTCGAAACCATCCATCACTCCAGTTCCAAGGGTGCAGTGTCTTCTCACCTCTATGGACACCAGGCATACATGTGTTGTAAAATACATATGCCAGGCAAAACAGTCATAAAATACCTTTTTAAAAAGGGAATATATACATATTTAGATTTTTTAATATATAGTATAAGAACAAGTTCATTTAACTTTAAAGATGATCCTCATTATAGTTATTTATGTGATAAACATATCTATTAATGTGTATATGATACTGTAATGTATGTTTTCTATTTAATTTGCATTCAGGCCCTTCAAGAGAGTATTGATGCTTTTCACCAAAGGCATGAAACCTTCAGAAATGCAATTGCAAAGGAGAATGACATTCCTCTAGAAGTTTCTGTAAGTTATTTCTTAAGTTCACATTAAGATCTTTCATTTCTTGTGTCAAAAGCACATTTTCAAAAGTGCTATCTAATCATTTCATTAACAAACCTTTTCCCATGCAACCCCAAAATAGGTTGTTAAGAAATAATGTCATTCTCTCTTAAGTGTCTAGAAGTGCTTTGAAATTTTTACTTCCTTCCCTAGATCTTGAGATCAGAACATGGTTTGAACAACATTGATAATGTGCTATTAAAAAGAATGATAAGCTTGGCAGTGGTGGCTCCCGCCTTTAATCCCAGTACTTGGGAGGCAAAGGCAGGCAGATCTCTGTGAGTTAAGGCCAGCCTGGTCTACAGAGTGAATTCCAATACAGCCAGGAAACCCTGTCTCAAAAATAAATAAATAATAACAATAACAAGGAATAATTTTTATTCTATTAAAAGTTATCCTGTCTTTCCCACTTAGACTGCTGAGCTAGGAAAACGAGCCCCAAGATGGATACGTGATAATGAAGTGACCATGTGTATGAAGTGCAAAGAATCCTTCAATGCACTGACCAGAAGGCGGCATCACTGCCGGGCATGTGGACATGTAAGTGAGGCTTCTTCATTGTCACAGGTGTTAGGAATGGTATATAAGGGAAATAAGATCATCAGCCTCAAAACAGAAAAAGCATTAACAATCACTTAGTTAGGAAGTGTGTTTTGCAGCTAACTATATCCAAAGTACTATGCTGTCCCATAAAGAAAAAGAATATGGTCAACAAAATAACTCCTGGCTTCATGGAGATTACATTGTGAAGAAGAAAATAGGTAAGAATTCAAATATTCATGGAATAAGAAAGAACCAGAAAGTTGAATTGGAGAGTATTAGTAATGGAAGAATTCAGACAAAATTTAATTAGACAAAAGAAGACCTATGTGAGGGAGTAACATTTGCTTAGATGTCTAAATGGAAGAATGTCCTCGTCCTAACAGGGGAATCAAGAGGAGCTTTGCACACCTCCCTGCAGTAGAACAGTCCTTATCCATGAGCAATATTGCTAGGAAATCCTGTGGCTGTGCATGATAATTTAAAAAAAAAAACAATAAAAAATGTGACAGGGATGTAGTTAGAATGTTAATAATCAAAGAAGCCAGTGTGTTTGAAAAGGCAAGCGATGGAAACTGCAGCGCAGGTGAAAGTTCCAGCCTTTGCAGGGGAGGGCAAAGGCCTCTCTGTGAGCAGAAGGGAGAAAGACAGGTCCAAATAGGGTAAGTGAACTGGATGGGATTTCACTGTGTGAGCATGTTAGTACTGAGAAATGGGGGTGTTTAAGGTCAGTGTTATATTTTCATTAAATTGGACAGAACGGTCAGCTGAAAGTAAAGGAGAAATGGATGTGTATGTGAGAGGAGAGAAAGCAGAGAGAAAGTGAAAGTTGCACTGACATGGGTGGACTCATTACCCTTTGGAAATTTCTAGTTAGAAATCCAGACAGACACCAGGCAGCTTTACAGTGACTTTTTTTTCCATAGCAGAATTCAGCAATGCAGGCCAGAGAAGGTAGAGGACAGGGTTCATGAAGAATAAGTGTAATAAAAACACGAGGGAGAATTGTAGATGCCTGCCTTAGGTAAATAAAAGTCATGACAAAATATTGGAAACAAAGATTTCTGTAGTTCAATGCCTCATAGTAATGGACAGCTGGGAACAAGTTAGAAAAGTAAGGCATATTGGGAAATGAAGAACAGGTATTCCAGGTTGACAATGTGTCTGGTGATAATACATTTTTATTCAGTGGTTAACCCTAAGAACAAAAAGCTAGATCAGACTGCCTAAGAATAACACGAGCAGCAGATACCTTAAATGTCTGAGTCAATAAGGAAATCACATGAGTGCTAAAACACCAGGCACTGGAGTGAGCTTTGTTCTACAACATTAGGTCACGGATGCTGTCACCTCGAGCTTTCTCAATGCCTACTGCTGAGAGCTACTGGGGCCTTGATAGGCCTGGGATGATAAGCAGAAATCCTGGGGCAGAAATTGAGGCACAATGGGATTAATTCTGTCTCTGAGATGAGGATGGGTAAGCAGACCTAGTAATGTCCCAGCTGCCTTCTCTGGTGACATGGCATCCTATCAGACAGCATAAAGTCTTAACTTGTTCTCCTTTATACTTAAAGTTTCCTGCATTTATTTCCCTGGCACTGAGATTAAATGTAGTGAGGCCATTTGTAATCAAAATTAAAAAATAAAAAAACAACTATCTCAGAATAAACTGTTTAAATTGATCTTTGGGTTTGTTTAAAATGATTTCTGGTACTGGCATACTTGAACTTTGGTCAACAGATAAAAAGTGTTTGTATATAGATTATCAAATATGATGATATGATTTGAAAATATATTAGTTGAATTGAGTTTACAGATACATGTATGTCTACCACTTAACCTCCAAAGTAATTCTGTTGTAATCGTCAGAAAACTGTGGTACATATCAAGATTGGGTAGAAATTGAGCCTAAGGCTTTGAACGCCAAGTCTGTGTTCTACCACTGAACCACACCCTTAGCCTTGACCATTGTTTTTTTCTGTATTTCAAGTACTATGAACCTACTCCAGATTGTTTACTTAAAAGCTCATACATTTTTAAATGAACTTTATCTACTGTAAGTATGAGGGAAAAGTACTTTCCTAAGCAAGAAAATAATTACTTAAACATAAAAAAAATTCAAGACAATGGCAGTAATTAGAAAGACACCATTTAGTCATATGCATTTGCACTGTGCTCATCGACTCGTTGACATTCTGTAGCTGTTGTGTGAGATGAACAAAACATTCCATAACAATCTCTTGTAGAGCTTTATAGGAGATGGGCAAGTAATACTTCATCTTCACCCTGTCTCAAAAAACAAAAAACAAAAAACAAAAAAAACAAAAACTTCACTGTCGTCAGGCTCTGTTCTAAACACAGAAGGAGGATGGGAACATGAGACTTCTTGAGAGGTGGAAGAAGAAGGAAGTATGGCGTTTTGGGGATGTAGGAAGTCAGTGCCATCGAAGATAGGCCAATCAAATATAATATATTAATATTAATATATAATATAACTAATAATTTTTTTCCTTAGCCAGAAACAAAGGAAAGACTGAAGAATTGTTTTTTGGTTATTTGCTTTGGTTTGGCTTTTTGTTGGTTTGTTTGGTTTGATATTTTTTAGGCAAGGTCTCACTGTCTAGCCCTTGCTAACCTAGAACGCTCTACTCTCTGTAGACTGTACTGACCTTGAACTCACAGAGATCTTCCTGCCTCTGCCTCTACTCAGTATGTACTGGGACTAAAAGCACGTACCACCATGCATAGCTTTAGACCAAAGGATTCTTTAGTATAAGAGGAACATACCAAACTCATAAGACTTCTAGCCTAGACTTGGAAATAGGTTCTTGTAGAATGTTAGGTAAAGCCTAAGGGTGTGGAAAGGACCACTCAGGCTCTGAGAGAACAAATGTGAGTGCTAATAACTTATACTTAAAAAAAGATTGAAGACCTTTAGAAATTAAAGTCAACAGGACATAATATGCTGCATCTATAAAGGTAGGTAAGTAGTCATCAGAAATTATCTGCTGTTATATTGGCTGTACTATTTCCTCTGAGATGTAGAACCAGGAGAAGAGATGGATGGTATGGTACATCCAGTACAAAGGAGCTTTATAGAGGTCAAAGCGATGCTCAGATTGTCACAGACATTATTCAAATACTCTGATGTATTCAATATCTTTTGAAATGTTCTTAGGCTAAAAAAAACATAACTTTTATATTTAACCTTCTCTTTTATGTATAAATGAATATTTCCTAAATCTAAGTGTCTTAATTATTCCTACTCCTAATTATTCATTTGAATATCCTTTTAAAAATTAAAGGTGGTTTGTTGGAAATGTTCTGACTACAAAGCTCAGCTTGAGTATGATGGTGGAAGATTGAACAAAGTGTGTAAAGACTGTTATCAGATAATAAGTGGACTCACGGACAGTGAAGAAAAGAAAAGAAGGGGCATTTTAGAGGTAAAAATAGTTAACTCTTCATATATTCTTAGATGATAAACTCTCTTAGTCATAAGGATGCAAATAATGTGTCTTACTTGTTTTTGCATTTTCGTTCAGGATACTGTGAGCAGGAGACATACTAGTATTTTAGTTTGTTGATGTACAAATTATTGCTTGGTTTGTTTGGGTTTTTTTATAGGAAAGTTTTCGATTTCATCACATTAATGTTGAAAACACCACATGAAAAATTTTCAAATTTAGATAAAGTCCTATTTTCTTTCCTAAAACAGTAATTCAGCTTACTATGTAAAGAGAGCCGGGTTTTATAGTTATGTAATAGCCAGGGAGAAGAGTTTCATGAGTGCATCCCTGTCAAAACACATCTCAAGCAAGTTTGGCATAATTTAGAGTTAGTTCAGGCTCTGCCAAGGAACTTGAAGATAGTTTGTACCAGAAATTGACTTACATTGAAAGCCATGTGTTGACAAAATAAGGTAATTTGTGTAAGGCCTTGTGGTAGTAGGTCAAGATCACCTACAAATAGTATAACATTTTTTTGCATCCAGAGTCATAAATGTACTTAGTTTATTAATAATGTTGAAAAAATCAATAATTGTGTACTGAACAGTTACAAGCAAATATACAAAAGTTATTTGTTAGCTGAGGAAAGGCTCTTAAACTTCAATATCCATTTGAGGTTAAATTATAAGCCCACAAATCAAAATTGTAAAATTCTCTTTGGATGTAGATATACCTTCAGTCACAGCCCAGATGAGGCTTTCATGGTAGCAGAAATGGGGAGATAGTCCCCACTGGACTCCAGAGCCACAACCTCAAGGCTTTCGTAGAGACAGCTGATCGGTATATCAGAGTGCAATGAGGATGACACTGGCGTTCGTAAAGAGAGGATTTAGGCCGCATAGATAAAGTAAAACACCTCTAGTTTTTTGGAAAACCTTATGCTTGTGGGAAAATCATGAATTTGATTAATTCATGTAATCACATAAAAAATATAGCATCTGTAAGTAGAAAATAAGCATGTCCATGCACACATAGAGCATGTCTGAGCCTTACCCTGTGCCAACGAGTATCCTACGCACTCTAGAGCAGTAGTCAAGCTTCTTGTAAGCAGACTGATTGAAACATTTTTTATAGGCCCAAAGGCCAAAACAAGATTTTACAGAGGTATTTTAAGAGAAAAAACATTTTTATTGACAAAACTTAAAGTATTTAACTCGATGTATTTGTAAATTTTTTCCACTTTTTGTACTGTTTATGTATGTGTCTACATGTTCTCGCCTTCTTGCCTGGTGTGGGCACACGTTTTGAGGTATATGGGCACGTGTGTGTTTGTGCATAGTTAGGCCCAATGACTGATATGAGAAGTTATCCTCAGCTGCTCTTCCACCATACTCATTGTGGCAGGGCCTCTCAAACAAACGCAGAACTCATCACTATGATATGGCTAGTCTTGGTGGCCAGCCTGCTCCTAAGAGTCCTCTATCTCTGCCTTCCAAGACTGGAATCATGGGCAGGTCACCATGCCTACTGTGCATCTATGTGGGTTTGTGGGACTGGAAGCCCTGTCTTCATATATGGCAGGGCAAGCACTCAACTGCTAAGCCACCCTTTGAGCCTTTACGATTATTTTTGTCCTTTCAAACAGTTGTGCCACTGTTCAAAAAAAAAATCTATTAGATATTTTCTTTATTTACATTTCAAATTTTATCCCTTTTCTACATTTCCCCTCCAAAAACTCCCCTCTCCAATCCCCCTTCCCCCTGCTCACTAACCCATCCACTCCCACTTCCCTGTCCTGGCATTCCCCAACACTGGGGCATCGAGCCTTCACAAAACCAAGGGCCTCTCCTCTCATTGATGTCCCACATGGCCATTCTCTGCTACATATGCAGCTGAAGCCATGGGTCCCTCCATGTGTACTTTTTGGTTGGTGGTTTAGTCCCTGGAAGCTTTGGGATTACTGGTTTGTTCATATTGTTGTTCCTCCTATGGGGCTGCAAATCCCTTCAGCTCCCAGAGTCCTTTCTCTGGCTCCTCCTTGGGGACATTGTGCTCAGTCCAATGGATAGCTGTGAGCATCCACTTCTGTATTTGTTAGGCACTGGCAGAGCCTCTTAGGAGACAGCTATATCAGGCTCTATCAGCAAACACTTGTTGGCATCCACAATAGTGTCTGGGTTTGGTAACTGTAAATGGGATGGATCCCCAGGTGGGACAGTCACTGGATGGCCTTTCCTTCAGTTTCTGCTCCAATCTTTGTCTCTGTATCTCCCATGGGTATTTTGATCCCCCTTCTAAGAAAGACTGATGTATCCACACTGTGGTCTTCCTTCTTCTTGAGCTTCATGTGATCTGTGAATTGTATCTTGGGTACTTTCTGGGCTAATATTCACTTATCAGTGAGTGCATACCATGTGTGTTCTTTTGTGATTGGGTTACCTCACTCAGGATGATGTTTTCTATTTCTATCCATTTGACTAAGAACTGCATGATTTCATTGTCTTTAATAGCTGAGTAGTACTCCATTGTGTAAATGGACCACATATTCTGTATCCATTCCTCTGTTGAAGGACATCTGGGTTGTTTCCAGTTTCTGGCTATTATAAAGAAGGCTGCTATGAACACAGTGGGGCATGTGTCCTTATTACATGATGGAGCATCTTCTGGGTATATGCCCAAGAGTGGTATAGCTGAGTCCTCATGTAATACTATGCCTAATATTCTGAGGAACCACCAGACTGATGTCCAGAGTGGTTGTACCAGCTTCCAATCCCACCAGCAATGAAGGAGTATTCCTCTTTCTCCACATCTTCACCAGCATCTACTGTCACCTGAGTTTTGATCATAGCCATTCTGACTGGTGTGAGGTGGAATCTCAGGAAATGTTTTGATTTGCATTTCCCTAATGACTAAGGATGTTAAACATTTCTTTAGGTGCTTCTCAGCCATTTGATATTCCTCAGTTGAGAATTCTTTGTTTAGCTCTGTACCCCATATTTAATAGGATTATTTGATGCTCTGAAGTCTAACTTTTTTTAACTTTTATTGCATTATGATGAGAAAAGTTACATGATTTCTATTTATCTGAATTTGTTAACATTTAAAAACATATTTTAAGTAAATAGAATTAAAATCATATTCTTGTTTCCCTTTTGTACACTAACTCCTCCCAGAGATAACACCTTCAATACAAATAATATCTTTTTTGTCATATTCCTTAATATTTATAAAATATTATAACAATAAAATGAGTATTATAAAAGTTGTTTGATATAAAACAACAATCAATTTAACAGTCTTATATAGATGCTTGTCTACAGCAATTCTGAAAATACATATGTTTTTCTCAATATAAATTTTAAACAACTCCAAACATATTAACTGTACATTTCAAAATAATACATCACTATTAGTATTTTCTTAGATGAACATAAATATATAAAGTCTTTTTGTTCGTTTGTTTTTTACTTAGTAGAGTTTAAAATCTTGGCTCTTACTTTGGTACAAGCACAAAATAAGAACAATTTTTAGACATTGGATTTCATTGTAATAAGGCTGTACTTCAATGACCCCCACATCACCAAAGGATTTTACCTCCATCGTAGCTAAGCTGAGAGTTGACAGTTCTGCTGAGCCAAGGAATGAATTGTAGGCACGATTTTTGTATACAGACTTCCTGCTATGGTCAAAGCTATTTGACTTGAGTGAGTGACTTTATTGTCAGCCTACAGAGAACAGATTACATTCATTTAAGAAATGGTGTGTGTATTAAGATGGTCTATCCATAAAGTCATTCACCAACTGTTTCAATGAACAATGGTTCTGCTTTGAGGATGGCACAGACATTAGGTGAGGGTAAGAATTTGGTTCATTAGCTGTGATAATTTGGAAAAGCATTCATTTCAGATAAAGAATAACTTATGAAGTCCTCCTCTTCAAACTTGATACAAGAATTACAAACGTCAAGCAAAGCATTCAGTCTCACTCTTTGTTGTTCTCTTACAAGCCACCTCCCAAGTTAGTTGTCTATGTCTCCCTTGGGTGTATAAATACTTTTTAAATATATAAACTGTTCTGAAAATGATAGTATAGTATAAAAACATGAAGTAGACAATACTACTAATAGAGAGGCTGAGATAGGAGAAGCAAGATTTCAAGACCCTTATGTTGGACACAGCAAGACACTGTCATGAACAAACAAGCTGAGTGTATATGGATTGTACAATATTGGACCTATTTCTACAATTACCAAATTAGAGAGACCATTGGATGACAATCAACAAATTTGTAATTCCTCATATTTTGAGATTTCAATTGATTAGGATATATTGGTAATATTAATTTTCATATTAAGATAATAAGAAAAAGTAATTTTTACTTCCTATTGTTTTTGCTGATAGAGGTGGAATTAGATTTGTGCAGATTTGTTGAAAGATTACTTTCTTGCTTTTTCTGGGGTGTAGTTTCGCTCCTTATGTAGAAGTTTTCCATCTATTATCCTTTGTAGGGCTGGATTTGTGGAAAGATATTGTGTAAATTTTGTTTTG
>NW_022196894.1:13226234-13237319 GCF_008632895.1 Mastomys coucha | reverse complement strand
GAATTGAACTCAGGACCTCTGGAAGAGCAGTCAGTCCTCTTAACCACTGAGCCATCTCTCCAGCCCAGAAATGTAGATTCTTTTTTTTTTTAAGATTTATTTATTTATTATATGTAAGTACATTAGCTCTCTTCAGATCTCATTACAGATGGTTGTGAGCCACCATGTGGTTGCTGGGATTTGAACTCAGGATCTCTGGAAGAGCAGTCAGTGCTCTTAACGGCTGAGCCATCAACATTGGGAGTCTTCACTGTTTGCATCAGAGCATCCAAAGCCTGTGGTGTGCATGGGCTACCTGTTGCCAGGGCCACAGCCACCATATTCCCAGAATCCATTGGGCTCACCTCCCACCTTTACCTGCAGCCACTACGTCAGAACCCATATATATATATGTATACATATACATATACATATGTATAACCCATATACATATATATATACATACATACATACACGGGGAACATTCCTCCATCTCTCTCCTCTTCCCCTCCTCTCTTTCCAAGCTACTGCCCCCTCTCTCCCTCTCAATTAAACCTCTTACACATGAAAATGTTCAGACCTAGAGTGTGGTATGTTCTAACGCGACCTGTCATTCTAACATATCATTCACTCTCTTCTATACCTATTATCCTTAGGTTTGGTCTTCTCATTGTATCCTGGATTTCCTGGATGTTTTGGGTTAGGAGCTTTTTGCTTTTCGCATTTTCTTTGACTGTTATGTCAATGTTTTCTATGGTGTCTTCTGCCCCAAGATTCTCTCTCCTATCTCTTGTATTCTGTTGGTGATGTTTGCATCTATGACTCCTGATTTCGTTCCTAGGTTTTGTATCTCCAGGGTTGTCTCTCTTTCTGATTTCTTTATTGTTTCTATTTCCATTTTTAGATTCTGGATGGTTTTGCTCATTTCCTTCACCTGTTTGATTGTGTTTTCCTGTAGTTCTTTAAGGGATTTTTATATTTCCTCTTTAAGGGCTTCTAGCTGTTTATCTGTGTTCTCCTGTATTTCTTTGAGGGTGCTATTTATGTCTTTCTTAAAATCCTGTATCATCATCATGAGAAGTGATTTTATATCTGAATCTTGCTTTTCCGGTCTAATAGTGTGTCCATGACTTGCTATGGTGGGAGAATTGGGTTCTAATGATGCCAAATGACCTTGGTTTGTATTGTTTATTTTCTTATGCTTGCCCCCCGCCATCTGGTTATCTCTAGTGCTACCTGCCCTTGTTAAATCTGACTGGATCCTGTCCTTCCTGTGATACTGGTTGTCAGAACTCCTCAGAGTCAAACTGTCTCTGGGATCCTGTGATTCTGGGATCCTGTGACCCTGGGCTTGTTAGAGCACCTGGGAGTGCAGCAGCTTCCTCTGGGTGTTGTGGGACTGGCTGAAGAGCCTGGGCCCAAGGTCTACTCAGGACACCAGCCCAGAGAGACTGGAAGGAACCTGAGCCACTCTACTAGCAGAGTTCCTGTGTGCCTGGTCCTGCTGGTACCAGTTAACTCCCAATGTTGGGACAGATGTTGTGTCCTCCTCACCTCTGATCCTGAGAGTGTCAGAGCACCTGGGAGTGGAGCTTCCTCTGGGTGTTGTGGGACTGGCTGCAGAGTCTGCTCAGGACACCAGCCCAGAGAGACCGGAAGGTTTTTTTTTTTGGGGGGGGGGGGGTTGAGACAGGGTTTCTCTGTATTGTGGCTGTCCTGGAACTCACTCATATGCCCCACAGGTTGAGAACTCCTTCTCTAGAGGAATAGAACTGGCAGAATGAGTGTGTATGACACAGTACAAACTGGGTAGTATGGAAGAGGCTGAGCTATTCAGTTCAGTACCTCATAGACCAATCTGACACTGAAGGCCTGCACAATTCTTAGACAGTTGCTGATCTTCAGCCCAGGTTGGAAGCCAAGCAGCTATATTCTAGAGTCAGCAAGAAATGGCAACAGCAGCAACAATGGAGAAGACATCTTCCCCAGCAAGGAGCTAAGCACTGCTTTCCCTCTGGCTCTTAGTGATCTGAGCTGCTGCCAATCTATCTCAGTTAATACCAGATCTGTTTGGGTTAACAGTCAAGATTAACTACCACAAGTACAATTAAAAGTCAAATTGCTTTGAAAGTCTCCATTGTTTTGTTGTTGGTTTTTGTTGTTGCTGTTGTTGTCTTGAGACAGTGTCTCACAAAACCTGAACTGGCCTTGATTTTAGCCAAAGGTGACCCTGAGCCTTTCTCCCTCCACTTCCCAAGTACTGGGGTATAGGTATGTAGCTCCATGGCTGATTCGTAGTTTGTAGTTTGAAAAGAAAATGTTACCTTCTGGCAGTAACATTTTTACTGCTAGGTCTATATTATATAAAAGTCTACATGTTTAAAATTTATTTTTAATTTTATAAATATTAATCAGTTGGTGTGTTTGCTTTCTTCATGTGTAAGTGCCTATATTGTGGCCTTGATTTGGACTCTGACCTTTTTTAGACTGTTTGCTGACTACTAATGTGAGCCCATATCAGTTGGCACAAAGTAAGGCCATGCCATTACCTCCCTTACATCCAGTGGACAAAACTGAGTAGCACTACCCTCCATAGGAAAAGGAGCAAAGCACTTTACTTGTAATAAAGCATCTTAGTCAAATGTGTCTGTTTGCATTATCCAGTACTTAATATATTAGTAGGCAAAGCAGAAAGCTAAGTTGCTTTTCCAAAGTTTGCTCTAGTGAGACTCTTCTAATTACCTTAATACTAAAGGTAACTGATGGTCACATCTTGCCTTTTTTACTTTATATTCTTCCATTATTGGAATATTACAGCCATAGGTTAAGTGTGTTCATTCAGGCTGACTGAGTTCAAATTCTAGCACATCAAATTCTAAATATGTTTTCTTTGAGAATCTGACTAAGAACTCTGAACTTTAGAAACAATGAAAGCACTTAACTTGTCAATGTTGGCGTGAATAATAGACATCTCAAGCAGAAATCAAAGTTATATAGTAGATAGCCAATACATGTTGACTATTTAAGTACAGAGTCTAATAATATAGAGTTAAAGGTGACCTGAGAGCATTTTTATCTTTCATCCTGATAAAGAAAAACTAGTAAATATAAATATACCTTTTTAAAGGGCAGCCAAAGGAGACAGGCTACATACACATACTGTACTTTATAAATACTTCCCTTAAGGCATGTTTCATCCCCATTTGATTCATTGTGTTTATTCTTTCTCTCCATTGTATTTTCTAGATTGAATCAGCAGAAGTATCAGGAAATAGTGAGGTGTGTAGTTTTCTCCAGTACATGGAAAAGTCAAAACCTTGGCAGAAAATATGGTGTGTGATCCCCAAGCAAGACCCCCTTGTGCTGTACATGTATGGTGCTCCTCAGGTAACTAAGCCATGTATATTTGAATGGCATGGCCAAGTCAGAGGGATGCATGTGGAAACCAACCCTCAGGAGAACAAAAAGCTCAAGCAGTGTCATTGTGGCCTATTCAATCTTAAAATAAGGAAAAGTTGATTTTGTTGATTTAAACTGATAAATAAAGCAACTTATAGTTGCTTATTATGCACTTGATAAGTCATTATCCCTGATCATCTCTTATTCTTATTTAGTAGATGTGAGAAAAGGCAAATTGAATAAGGAGTATAGGAGTGAGTTAGAAGGGGATGAAGCAAAGAAAGAGGGTGAGCAAGTTGTTTGTAAAGAGTAGAAATACTCATCATTTTGTGCTTGGCTTTATTTGTTGATAGTACTAGAGATGTAAGGACAAAGTAGTTGAAAGAAAGGAGTCACCATAAATCCTGGGGTAATAATACTCAGTAACAAGTTTTGTGACCCATTTGTACAGCTAAGCTAGACACCTGGGGTCAGCTCTAATGCTGGTTCAGCTTCTAGTATAAGCCAGAACATGGTGTGTAGATTGTTTTGCTTTGATAGTGAACTACACTTAAACTAATTATATATTCATGCACTTTAGAAACATAATTTTTAAATTTGTCAGACTTTACCCTCATCCTACATCAAGAACTAGAAAAAAAGCTGGGCAGTGGTAGCGCACACTTTTAATCCCAGCACTTGGGAGGCAAAGGCAGGTGGATTTCTGAGTTCAAGACCAGCCTGGTCTACAGAGTGAGTTCCAGGACAGCCAGGGCTACACAGAGAAACCCTGTCTCGGAAAAGAAAAGGAAAGGAAAGGAAAGGAAAGGAAAGGAAAGGAAAGGAAAGGAAAGGAAAGGAAAGGAAAGGAAAGGAAAAAGAAAAGAAAAGAAAAAAGAAAAGAGAAGCTAGACCAGGATTGATAGTATAAGCCTATATTCCCAGCTAATCAGGAGAATCATAGATTTAACACTTGCTTAGAAAACGTAGTGAAATACTGCTTTAACTTCTTTCTTTTGTTTAAGTTTTAAAGTGAAATGAATAGATAAAGAAATATATAAATAAGAGGATTGGAACATGGCTCAAGAGTAGAACACTACCTCATATGCAGGAGGCCTTGAAGTCATTTCTGTGTATGAAAATGAAAGAAAAAAAGAATAATAGTGGGACAGTGGTGGCAAAAGCCTTTAATTCTGGCACTTGGAAGGCAGAGGCAGACAGATTTCTGAGTTCAAGGCCAGCCTGGTCTACAGAGTGAGTTCTAGGGCTACACAGATAAACCTTGTCTTGAAAAACCAAAAGAGAAAAAAAAATGAAGAACTAGAAAAAAAAAATTTTTAGAAAATCCCTAAAAATACCAATGTATGCTAGTCTACTTTGCTGTTTTCCCTGACAATAGTTAAGGTGAGTGAATCATGAAAATATGATTTTTTTAATCCTTAGTAATGCTTGCTGACTTTAAACCTTGAGATTGCTGTTATTCACCCTCCATCTTGGCTTTTCACTAAGTGGAGAACTGCATGGGCTTTGAATGAGCTTACCACAGAAGCAAGCTTTGCAACAGTATAATTTTGCTCATCTGAGTGTCAGCTCTACTTCCTTCATTTTCTTCAGCCAACACTATTGTTGACCCCATAGACAGACACTAAAGTCAGCCTTTGTCCAAAGAGAGTTCATGAATGAGAATCTGTAACACAGTGGTCAGGGGAGAGTTTGTAGGAGCAAGGACCACATATACCTATGTAATAATATGTCTTGTATGTACAATGTCCTTTCCTTAGGATGTCAGAGCCCAGGCGACCATACCCCTCCTGGGCTACATTGTGGATGACATGCCTAAGAGTGCAGATCTGCCGCATAGTTTCAAGCTGACCCAGTCCAAATCTGTGCACAGCTTTGCTGCAGACAGTGAGGAACTGAAACAGAAGTGGCTGAAAATCATCCTTCTAGCTGTCACAGGTGAGACACCAGATGGCCTAAGTGAGCATCTAGCCACCTTGAACAATCTCCCTGGACCCAAGAAAAAGTCAGAATGCTAAACTCCAGCAGCTGCCAGTGTGGAGTCTCCAGTAAGACACATAGCTCAAGACATCCCTAGCTCTCCTTCCTTGTCTCTTAGCACTTTGCTTTGTGAAATATGGTTTCATAAACACATCTTTTGGGGACTTCTTTCATATGTTTATATGTAGTAAAATCAGTGTGCAGAGCCATTCTTCTGTTGAAGTTCTGAAATAATGTGGAAAATGGAACCTTTTTGATAAGCTATTCCTTAACTGTGTATGTTTGCCTTGAGAGGGGAAATGTTAATTGATTCAATCACTACCTGGTTATAATGGGCCTTTCATTTAAGACATCCTTCAGTGTCTTGTTCACATGTAGGACTTGTAACAGTATGAAAGATATACCTCCGTGTAACCAAAATAGATCTATGGTAAAAAGTACAGGGACACTTTAGAGTATTGTATGAACTTGTCTAGTTTGTAAGTCTCATGCTACATAAATAGTTTTTGTTCTTATACAACACAAAAAATTATGGGTTCCTGATGTTGATACTTTTTGACTTAATATAATACTTGTTTTGTAGAATTACTCCTAATAATAAAATATCTAAAATACAAATCAATTTGCCTGTATATAATATTGAAAATAAGTATGAATATGTCAGCTTTTCTCTTCAGCTTTAGTTTTGTTTTCACTCTGGTTAATTTTTTAAATATAAAACCTATTTTATTTCTAAACTTAGCAGTATTCTAAATTTAAGAAAAATTGATAATTTATGTTGAACTGATTAGAATCTAACTGTATTGATATTTTTATAGTAAAAAACAGTAATTTATGTAGTGTCGGTTACAGTTTGAATTCCAACAGTATTTTTAGAGTACTATTTTTCTTTTGTTCTGTACCTATTTAAAGCAGTGCCTCTCTTAGAAGGTGCTATTAATTCTTATTTAGATAAAAGATGAGAGTTTAGTAAATATTAACTAAGCATTATTATTTTTAACTACTCTGATTATTCTCAACTTAAGTGCACTTTGGTCACAGATTAAAAATGTATGGTTTATTTTACATTTTATAATAACATAATTGTCATGGTAATTTAATGTCAACATGTACAAAAACTTCCTAAAACTTGAACTATATAAGACACCTGACCTTATAGAGACCTGGGATATATGGAAGGCGTTGGTTTGCCGTTCCCTGCCCTCCTTTCCCTCAGGCTGTTATGGACAGGTAAATGAGGATGACATCTAATGAACACAGAGTGACTGGGTGAGCTTTCCTTCTGTCAGCTACAAAGCAGAGCTCGTGTGTGCCAGCTTATCTGGCAGAAGAGAGTTATTAGTAAAGGAAATTTATGCTTAATCATTCACTAGAAAAGATAGCTGAAACCAGGATTTCAGAATCAATAGTGGCAGGTTTCTCTGAGATGGGAAGCATGAAAGAAACTGCAGAATTGTTCTCCCTTTATATCCCAGACTCTCAGATGAACTATGGCTGTCTCCTAGGTTGTGCTTGTGACTAAAATCTGGTGTTGAGTTGACTGTTTAATACTTCTCTCATATTAGAGTTTTTTTCTTTCTTTTCCATTCTCCAAACATTACCACTTTTACTGTAGTGTTTACTAGGAATACATAAGAATGTCATCACTACACACAATCTTTAAGGGCTACACTTGAGATGTAGGGTACCATTTCTCAGAAATTGAGACCACCACACATTTTTATACAGCTCGTGTTGCACAAGAAAAGTCTCTTGGTTTTTTTTCTACTCCAGAAGAACAAGGAAACCAATTAGTTTGCTTTCCTTCATGAAATACCAGACATGACCATTAACATTAAGCCATCTGTTTAGAATCACTAATGGGCAAAACAAAAAGCTAACTTCTTATTCCCTACTAGATGAGGGTCATATAAAAAGAAATTGTATATTGTTTCTCTTTTGTCAGCATTGATGCTGTGTTTAAGTGGGAGGAAAGAAACCAGGTGTGCAGGGTACCTGTTGACAAAATTAAACAATAACTATACATCTTACTTTATTTTTCATATTTCAAGAAAAGCAGCAAAATGTAGAATAATTTTAGTAAAATCAGAATAAGTAAAATCACAATGTAATAAAATCAGAATAAGGATGACTTTTGTAAATATAAATAGAATAATGAGTGGGCTATCTCATTTAGAAGATTTATGTCAGATTATATTAAAAAAAAAAACCTATTTAATCAGCAAGAAGACTACATGCTTGCCTACCAGCAAATTCTTCAATAGAAGGGATGTGTTTAGATATTCAGTGTAGTTTAACTTATACTATTGAAAGGATATTCATAAAAAGGATGTTAGCATGCTCCTAGTGTTCATTCAGTAAGGAGTGTGAGTGCCAGAAGAGGATCTTCTCCAGTCGCTACCTTTACTTCTCCCCACAATGAGTCAAGCACAAACCACTTCCCCCATCTCTCTCAAAATAACCACAAATGCTTTTAGTGGGAGAAAAAAGTAATAGAATAATATTAATTACTTATTAAGTACTCAACTCTGAGGCTAAGGAGAATTCTATGCAAGGATGAGAAACAGTTCAGTCAGATCTCCAGAACCCATGTAAAGGCCAGGCAAGCAAGGGCAACAGAAGTGGGGCCAGGAAGTCTTGGTGAAGGTGCTCTACCCAGGCAAGCCAGAGCAGCGAGTACAGGAACAGCACGTAACCTTGCCTCAGTGCATGAGGTAGAGAAGCACCAAGGAAGTCACCTGACATCAGCCTCACATCTCTCCACATATGCACAGTTCCCTAAATATATTGTGAGCACACATGCATGGACAGTGTGCATGCACATACATATCAAAAATTTAGTTCAAATAAACTCTAATCCAAGAGGTTGTTAGAATAACTAACCTCTTTCTGAGATAAGTGGGGTTTCATAATAAACTGAGCCTGAACATAGTATCAGTTCCTTTCCTGATCAAATAAGTGTTTCATATGGTTCTTAATTTGTTATTTTCTCTAATTTAGTGCACTCAAACATAATCTTTAAGAAAAATGTCCTTCCTTCAAACTTAAAAAAATATTTCTTTGGTAAAGTTGTTATTCATTCAAAGCCGTTCAACTTTCAACTTAATTGTTGCTTTTTGTTGAAAGTCTACCATTTGGTAAAGGTGAAATGTGGTACATGCTTTCATCTAACGTTTTATGTGGAGTTCAATAATGAAAAATGCCACTAGCCACTTTTGTAATAATTCCAAGCAATAAAATTCTCCAGGTATGAATTTATGCCAAAAATTTAACATGAAGGCCCTAAGCTATAGCATATAGAGAATCAACTTCTGAGAAGTGATAAGATAATCCAAATTGCTGAGCACGGGGGGAAGAAGGAAGGCATCATCCCATGGCTTCAGACGGATCAACTGTGTTGAATTTCTCTTATTTAGAATTATTTATTTACTTTATGAATATGAGTACACTGTCACTATGTTTAGACACACCAGAAGAGGGCATCAGATCCTATTGCAGATGATTGTGAGCCACCATGCAGTTGCTGGGAATTGAACTCAGAACCTCTGAAAGAGCAGCCAGTGCTCTTAATTGCTGAGCCATCTTTCCAGCCTGTGTTTAATTTCTACAAAGGCTATGTATAATGCATACATACATTTCTACAAATGTATGTATATGAAGCAGTTCATTTTCTCTGCTCTGTTTTATCAACTGTGTTGTACATTTCTATGAATTGAACTCAACATAAAGGCTGCCATGCTATCTTCATTGGATTACCTACACCATTTTTTTTAATATAGGAATTAACTTTGTAAATGTTCCCTGTGGAATTTTCTAAACAAGAGTATCTCTTGCCATCAGAACTGTTTAAAGCAGACTATAATTCCATGGTACTTCAGGGTTGTTGAAGAGCCACTGATGCCTTCTAAAATCCTCTACTTCTGGAGTTCATGATTCTGGTTTTTGGGGTTTTTTTGTTTGTTTGTTTTCCTCCTCTTGGTTGAAATGTAAGGATTTTCTCTCCTTCAGGTATTTTCAGATATCATTTGTTTATTTCCAAAGCTTTAACTTATTCAGAGTGTATTGTCTGAAATGCATTCTTAATCATGATCTCTGTCAGTGTGTTGTCATGGCAAATGAGCATGAATAAGAGCAAATCAGTTCCCGGAAAGCATAGGTTTTATTTATCTCTGTTGTTATAAGAGTAGAAGGTAACTTAGCTTTCCTACATCACATGATGTTCATGTCAATAGATCTAAGATAAGCACATGTATGTATAATCTAACATTTGAAAGACAGAACAATCTTAGTGTTTTCTTTAATGTTGTGATCTTCAAGAATGTATGAAGTAAAAAGTGAGGCTAAGGAGTTCCTCTTATTAGAGTTACATTCACATTTGTAGGGGATCCTGTCACTTCTTCATTCTAAGTTTCATTAGAATCAAGTTTTTTATTTTCATATAACTATCAAACTATAGGTTCCCTAGATTTAAAAATAAAAGCATTAGACAATTAGATCTGTCTAAAAACTCTGTATAAATGTAAAAATTATTAATCTTCAATTCTCACCAAAGAACAAAATGTTATATAAATTTTAATTTAAGTATTTAACAAATTATTCACATGTGTTTCTAATGTTATAATTCATCTTTACCCAGGCCCATCAATCTTGCTAAGTTACAGGGAGAGACAATGTTGCTTTTGTTACAAGTACATAAAGAACACTGAGCTTAGCAACTCAAGAGAATGAAGGAGCTGGATAAGTGGGCTGGCTACTAGTGTCCATATGAACTGCTTGGGGGAATTAAGTTAGAAGATATCGATGTACTTGTTTGTGGATAAAATCTTGTGCTCAGGATTTGACCTTGGCTTCTAAATTATACATAATATTATCTTATCATTACTTTATTTCTCCTTTAAGCTTTCACAAAATAATCTCATTATATAAGCCATTTTCTGCTATTTTTCACTCTAAAGTCAACTTTCTAAGCTAAGGAAATGGCCAAATGCTTTGTCTTTTCTGTATTTCAAGATAAAATAACACATGGCTTCTACAAGATAGTTTATTTGTTGGAGGTGGGGGTCACTGAAAGTTACATAAAGATCACATTTTGCTCTAAAATTCATTGTGATCAATTTGATAAAAAATTAAATCAAATTTTAGTATATTTTAATAAGTGAATACTAAATGCATCAAGTAAAGACAAACCATATAGCCCATTATGATGACAGATTTGCACTGTGTATTATGAAATATGAGGACTCATATATAATAGGTATCATTAGCATTTAATCATTCATGTATAAAACCAAACTGGCATTTCATATTTTAAGAGACAATTAACTGTTATTTAAAAAGATAAGTATTATTTTGATTTTTCTTTAACTTGTTGACTGAGTTTCAAAGGGCACATCAGAATTTTATAGTTGACGCTAATGTGAAAATATAAACATCCCTATTTTGTAGTGGTGTGAATGTACAATACTTGGACATGCTGTATATATAGTGTAACATCTGTATATTTGATCATAAAGGCAGATAATTGAAAACATTGTAGAATTAAGCCTTTCAATTCTTGTTAAATATGAAATATTTGTATCTTGTAAATAAAGACATCCTTAAATTGGTTCTGCAGACTTGGCTGTTATTTCTACCAGGAATATATATATCAAGTATGCATGATTTTGATTTTCTGATCAGAAAAAAAAAGGTTATTCCAAGAGGATACTGATAATTCTAGTGTCTAGT
>NW_022196894.1:13214188-13226224 GCF_008632895.1 Mastomys coucha | reverse complement strand
AAGAAAGAAAATCCTAAGAGAGGTCCTTGGTACTGTGAAGGCTCTTTGCCCCAGTGTAGTAGAATGCCAGGGCCAGGAAGCAGGAGAGGGTGGGTTGGTGAGCAGGGAGACAGGAGAGGGAATAGGGTGGTTTTTTTTTTGTTGTTGTTGTTGTTGTTTTTTTGGAGGGGAAACCAGGAAAGAGGATATCATTTGAAATGTAAATAAAGAAAATATCTAATAGAAAAAAGAAAAAAGAAAATCTAAGAAATGTCACAAGTAAAATTTTTCCAGCAGTACCCTGAGCAGACATTGGGTGCTAGCTCTGTACCCAGTCCCACAACACCCAGAGAAAGCTCAACTCCCAGGCACTCTAAAATGCCCAGTATTACAGGATCTCAGGAGCTTTGACACACCCAGGATCTCAGGATCCCAGGATCCCCAAATCACAGGATCACAGAGACAGCTGGACTCTGAGGAGTTCTCACACAACCAGGATCACAGAAGGGACAGGCTCCACTCAGATACATTGAGGGCAGGTAGCATTAGAGATAACCAGATGGCAAGAGGAAAGCAAAAGAATATAAGCAACAGAAACCAAGGCTACTTAGCATTATCAAAACCCAGTCCTCCCACCATAGCAAGTCCTGGATACACCATCACATTGGAAAAGCAAGATTTGGATCGAAAAATCACTTCTCATGCTGATGAAAGAGGACTTTAAGGACATAAATAACTCCCTTAGAGAAATACAGGAGAACACAGGTAAACAAGTAGAAGCTCTTAAAGGGGAAATACAAAAATCCCTTATAGAATTACGGGAAAACACACCCAAAGAGGTGAAGGAATTGAATAAAACCATCCAGGATCTAAAAATGGAAATAGAAACAATAAAGAAATCACAAAAAGAGACAACCCTGGAGAGAGAAAAACTAGGAAAGAGATCATAAGTCATAGATGTAAGTATCACCAACATAATACAAGAGATTGAAGAGAGAATCTCAGGGGCAGAAGATACCATAGAAAACATTGACACAACAGTTAAAATGCACAAAGCATAAAGTTCCTAACTTAAAGCATCCAGGAAATCCAGGACACAATAAGAAGACTAAGCCTAAGGATAATAGGTATAGAAGAAAACAAAGATTCCCACCTTAAAGGGCCAGTAAATATTTTCAACAAAATTATAGAAAAAAACTTCCTGAACCTAAAGAAAGAGATGCCCATGAACATACAAGAGGCCTATAGAACTCCAGATAGACTGGGCCAGAAAAGAAATTCCTACCGTCACATGATAATCAAAACACCAAATGCATTAAACAAAGAAAGAATATTAAAAGAAATAAGGGAGAAAGGTCAAGTAACATATAAAGGCAGACTTATCCAAATTACACCAGACTTCACACCAGAGACTACAAAAGCTAGAAGATCCTAGGCAGATGTCATACAGATCCTAAGAGAACACAAATGCCAGCCCAGGGTACTATACTCAGCAAAACTCTCAATTAACGTAGATGGAAAAAACAAGATATTCCATGACAAAACCAAATTTACACAATATTTTTCCACAAATCCAGCCCAACAAAGGATAATAGATGGAAAACACGAACACAAGAAGGGAAACTACACCCTAGAAAAAGCAAAAAAGTAATCTTCCAACAAACCCAAAGAAAGAAACCCACACAATCATAATTCAACCTCTAACAACAAAAATAAAGGAAAGCAACAATCACTTTTTCTTAATACCTCTTAACATCAGTGGACTCAATTCCCCCCCAAAAAAGGCATAGACTAACAGACTAGATATGTAAAGAGGACCTAACATTTTGCTACATATAGGAAACACTCCTCAGTGACAAAGACAGACACTACCTCAGAGTAAAAGGCTGGAAAACAATTTTCCAAGCAAATGGTCCCAAGAAACAAGCTGGAGTAGCCATTCTAATATTGAGTAAAATCAACTTTCAACCAAAAGTTATCAAAAAGGACACAGAAGAACACTTCATACTCATCAAAGGAAAAATCTAGCAAGATGACTCTCAATTCCAAACATCTATGCTCCAAATGCAAGGGTAGCCACATTCATAAAAAGAAAATTTACTAAAGCTCAAAGCACACATTGCACCTCACACAATAATAGTGGGAGACTTCAACACTCCACTCTCCACAATGGACAGATCATGGAAATAGAGACATGGTGAAACTAACAGAAGTTATGAACCAAATGGACTTAATGGATATTTATAGAACATTTCATCTTAAAACAAAAGAATATACCTTCTTCTCAGCACCTCATGGTACCTTCTCCAAAATTAACCATATAATTAGTCACAAAAGAGGCCTCAACAGATACAAGAAGATAATAATAGTCCCATGCATCCTATCACCACAAACTAGGGCTGGTCTTTAATAACAACAAAAACAACAGAGAGCCCACATACACATGAAAGCTAAACAATGCTCTACTCAATGATAATATAGTCAATGAAGAAATACAGAAATTAAAAACTTTTTAGAATTTGATGAAAAAGAAGGCACATCATACCCACACTTCTGAGACACAATAAAAACAGTGCTAAGAGGAAAACTCATAGCTCTAAGTACCTCCAAAGAGAAACTGGAGAGAGCATACTCTAGCAGCTTGACAGCATACTTGAAAAACCTAGAATAAAAAGAAGCAAATACACCCAAGAGGAGTAGATGGTAGGAAATAATCAAACTAAGGGCTGAAGTCAACCAAATAGAAACAAAAAGAACTATACAAAGAATGAACCAAACCAGGAGAAGTTTCTTTGAGAAAATCAACAAGATAGATAAACCCTTAGCCATACTAACCACAGGGTACAGAGACAGTATCCAAATTAATAAAATCAGAAATGAAAATGGAGACATAACGGCAGAAATCCAGGAAATTCAAAAAAATCATCAGATCCTACTACTCAACACAACTGGAAAATCTGGATGAAATGGGCAATATTCTAGACAGATACCAGGTGTGACTGAGCACAGAGACCCCAATGGAGGAGCTAGATAAAGGACTGAAGGAGCTAAAGGGGTTTGCAACCCATAGAAAGAACAACAATATCAACCAACCAAACCCCTCAGAGCTCCCAGGGACTAGGCCACCAACCAAGAAATACACATGTAGGGACTCATGGCTCCAGCCACATATGTAGCATCAATGGGAGGGGAGGCTCTTGGTCCAGTGAAGGGTCACTGCCCCAGTGCAGGGGAATGTGAGGGCAAGGAGGTGGAAATGGGTGGGTGGGTAGGTTGGGAAACACCCTCATAGAAGCAGGGGGAGGGGAATGGGATAAGGGGTTTCCGGGGGAGGGTGGGGAAAGGGGATAACATTTGAAATGTAATGAAGAAAATATTCAATTAAAATTTTTTTTCAAAGATCATATTTCATATAAATATATCAGCTTTTTTAGGCCATAAAAAACTAATTCACAACTATCAAATACTATATAAAAGCAATTGGCCTTGGGTAAAGGATTACTTGCAGTAAACAGTTTTTTGGCTCATCAACATTTGGTCTCGTGTTTTCTTCCTTGGTGAATGTGTGATAATTAAGAACTTCTCGTACTTTGTACAGGCTACCATGTTAAAACAGAAGCTGTGTCTTAGTGGCAGAACTTTTAACTGTCCTAGATCTGGATGCTGCTCCTCAGAAGCATTACAAGAATGATGAGCTTGTGGCCCACAGGGAGGGCTGACTGGAACCCTGGTCTGTCAGTTACTGTTGTAACTTCACACATAAACTCTTTCTTGAAAAATGGTGTGACATAGATGAGACAAAATGTTATTACCTGTCCACATGAGCCGTTAGATTCTCATTGCTAATATTAGAGATCACTTAATGCAGAAGTTTCTAGGCCTTGACAGTATGATATGATCATTCAAACAGACTGATGTCTTAGATCCACTGAAGATGCCTAAGCCCTGGGATTAGGGTCAAGATAGTATTTTAAAAGTTCCTCATGTGGGAAAGTATTTCATAATCAGGAACTTTCTAAATAGCACTCTAGTAGCCCCCCAAATAAGCAAGAAATGACAAGTGGAATTATATGCTCTTTACAAACTTCTACACAGAGGAAAACAATACAAAGCTTAGGCAACAACCTAATAGAGACCCAGATCTTTGCCAATACTTACCTGACAGGAGAATATTCAGAATATATAAAAAATTCAAAATATCCTCCACTAGTTCTCTCTTACAGTCTACTCTCTCTATAGTTCCTTATTTTCTACACAGTGACTAATACTGATTCTCTATGTTAACCACCACCTCCTGCCCCCCCCCCCAAAAAAATATAATCTTCTCTGATGAGAGACGAAACAGATACCAATCTCTGGGTTATGATTAGGGGACAATTTAATAATTTAATGCAATTTAGTGGAATAATAGTAGGAACTTCTTCCCGAGAGCCTATTACCTACCCGCCACATGTTCTTGGCCCAGTTGGCAGTGCTGGGTATGAGTTTTATCTTTTGAAACAGGTCTTAGGAACAGTCTAGTAGAAGATAGCTGTGAAACAGTGATTTCTGGACACAGAGGGGCCATTGCACATGTGAACTCACAGCAGTTATGACTGCATATACAAAACTTGCTCAAGATAAAAGCAGCTACAATTCCAGCACAAGGGTGGAAGAAGGCCATGAGGTCTCAACCCTAGCTGAGAACTATTAGTAATTCCCAGCTGCTGGTGGAGATCATCCATTCACATGCTGGCAGCACTAAATACACTAGGTGAGTCTAAAATGACAGTTGTGAAGGGCAAGTGGTGGTGAGGTAATGGGAGACGTGGATTTATTCAAAACACTGCATGCATAAATGAAATTCCCAATAATAGTTCAGCTGCCTTTTTCCTCCCCTTATAGCACCATTACTATTTTTAACTCATTCTTGCCCTTCCTTTGAGGTTAAAAAAAAAAAAAGCTTCAACAAGTTTCAGAAAAGCTCTTATCTTCATGACATATTCTCATTTAGGTCCAATCTAAAGATAACTGAGTTGTCAACATGCTAACATTTTCACATAAGATTTGGAAATTTACACAGGAAATTAATAATTTTTAAAGAACTCAGATTTTTGTGTGGCTCCTAACACCTGGCTTCAAGTGATTCTCATATGTCAGCCTTCCAAGGGTAAATCGGTAAGTTCATGCCATTATGTTATAAGCTATAAGTTAGTAAAACTAAAAGTATTCATGGTGAAGTAGATCTGTGACCAAATATTTTCTACAATTTAATATGAAATACCCTGATCCAAAGTACCACCACCCTAAAAAGTTATGACAAAAGGACATTTCCATCATGCTTACTGGATGTCTATGAAGGCAATTTGGATAACTACTCATTTTTTTTTTTTGTTTTATTTTTTTGAGACAGGGTTTCTCTGTGTAGCCCTGGCTGTCCTGGAACTCACTCTGTAGACCAAGCTGACCTCGAACTCAGAAATCCCCCTGCTTCTGCCTCCCAAGTGCTGTGATTAAAGGCATGTGCCACCACTGCCTGGCTACTACTCATATTTTTAAAAATCACTTCTTCCTCTCTTCATCCTGGATTATTTAGAGAATTCATAACCCTGCTGTGCCTCCATCTCCCATGCTACCCTGAGATCTGCTTCCCAGCCCACAACCATCCCCTTCAGACTACGTGAAGACTCAGAGAAACTCTAATTCTATCTCAGAGGCCTCTTTAACCAAACCTCTCATCCCATCTAATCCTTCATGAATTCCTACTGCCCCACAGAACCTCTTTCTAATAAGGGCCTGACAGCTGCCACACACCAGGCAGGTTACCTGTGTCTTCTTTCATCTTCCATTCTGGACTCTCCAGAGTACTCTTACTATACCCACTACCAAAGGAAAAACTTTCCATCAATATTACTGAGATATGAACCCTGTGACCTATATTAGCAACCTGCCTGTAAGATGTCCTGTTGCAATAATGGCACAAATGTTATGGGAGTAACCATCCACCTTTTAATATTTGACTTAAGATGCAAAATGAACCAATTAACAGATGTATAAAAAGATTTGTGTCATGAGTGGAGATTTATATTACAGTTTGGTTACATGTTCAAACTAACTTATAAAGAAAGACAGTTGTCTTTCAGCTGCTCATACAAGGAGCAAAAATTCATCTTTACCCGATCTATGCATGCACATTGCATGTTCTATATGTTATGTTAATATAGAAATATACATTACCTCCAAAACTTTTATGTTCATAGAAAGAAAGAAAGAACAAGAATACAGCCCTGACAAAATTCACCCTCAAGTATGCGGAGATCTGAAACCTGCTGTTCCAGCTTCCTGACAGATCCTACCTCAAACTGACACTGTTTCCAAAGGCATGCTTCTAGAACAGCTTCAAAAAGGACTGCTAATCCCAAATGATCTTGGTTCATCCAGCCTTTCAAACTGTTCCAGATAGGATATCAGGTAAGCCCTGAACTTTCTCAGCACATAACAGGACAATAAATGCTACAACTAGTTTTCTTTTGACCTAACCATTTTTCCAATTTCCTTTTGGGCCACCAAATAGGAATTCTTTACCCCAATTCAGCAAGAAGCAATTATAAGAAGATCATCATTCCAGTCCCTTAAGTTAGGGTGGATGGTTTTGGTCATTTTATAAATTATACACATATTGACATTTAAAAGGATTATTAATAAATAATCCTTAGACAGGGAGGTCTTAGACAGGGAGGAAACTACATAGGGTAATTGGATTCAAGAATTTCTCTTTCTTGTTCCCTATCCTTTCTTTCTTAGATAAAAGGAAGGGGGTTGAAAAGAAAAGGGAATATAGAAATATTATAGGAAATTAGACAAATAGGGGTAGATTATTGAATCTACTCTTAAACCAAAAGACATCTTATAGCCATAATCTTACATTAGTAGAGATCTTTATATTTTGATCATGAATTGAGGTCATATTTTGTTACACTAGTACAAAATTTTGTATATTAATACAGGTTTAAGATTTTCATTGGTACATCTTTGTATATTGATACAAAATTTAAGATTTTGTTACAAAATTATGTATGTTTCAACTCACAGGTAGACGTTATGTCTAGCAACTCATTTAAGAATACAATATTTAGTCCCAGTTCTTTTAATAGCTGTATTACAATCTGTTTAAAATAATTAAGTGATGCAATAGCCAGCCAAACTCATAGTCATGTCAGATATTAATCTAGATCATCACTGAAATATATATCCTGGGTTGAGCAAATAATAAGTAGCTAAAGAATGCTATGAATAGATAGATGGCTTCAAAAGTCTTAGAGATCCACAGGATATAGCATTTAACATTATTTCATTATTAAAAGATCTTATGGCTCTTGACCTTGCCCCATTGCACTTCAGAGAAGATGATGAACAACGATAACCTCCATGTGAAGTTGCTTCAATTGTGGCAAGGTAGCTAGCTACTGGGCAAGAAATGCTCTAACCTCATCTATGGACAGAATCCTGTCCAAAAGGACAAATGGGTGCATGATAGTCAACTGCTAAGCTCTGACAAGACAAGGTAATCTAGTCATTCATAATCCTGCTTTGCTTAAGATCTGTCAGATATTCTGGGCTGGAAGGCTGAAGATAGATGTATGTTCCAACAGTATAAAGAATATTGGGGACTATCCAGGCAATCAGCTGTTACTATTTCTATAATTTTTGTAAGCTGCATTCCTGCACTTCCTGCATACTCAAGTAATATTTGTTCCTCCTCATGTCTCTGATGGGGTTGAAGACTAGATTAGTCATGGTCTTACTATATACTTACGTTGTTTAGCATTTAAAGATGTTCTAAGTCTAAGGAGATGTTTTTAGTTTAATAATACAAGTTAAGATAGAAAATTATTTTGATCCAGAACTCTAAATTCACCAAGATAGGATAGATGATAGAATCATTTATCTAAGTTGTCAAATGTAAATAGACTGAACATTATAAATGTATATCATACTTTATAGTTTTCATAATTGTTATAATTGTATTCAGTTACTATCTGAGAGGGAAAGAAGCCTTTTATTGCACTAAAAAGGGGAATTGTTGAGGTTTGATCTTTTGCTATGTATTGTAATGCTAAATACTGGCCCTGAAGGCCTGGTTGTCTCCAAGGATGAGAGAATCTGTGTGTAGACCCAAGTGATACTATGTGACCTTGTCCCCCAAATTATCCTTGATTGGCAAATAAAGATGCCTACAGTCTATAGCTGGGCAGAATTGAGATAGGTAGGGTTTGGGTTTCCCAGGCTTGGAGTTTCGCATGAGGAGAGAGAGAAAAGGAAGAGAGAAGGTAGACACCATGGGTTAAATGAGTCATAAAAGCATGGCCATGAGGGGAAGCCAATTGAAGTTAAGAACAGCCTAGACAGAACATGACAAATTATATTTCAGGTTTATTAATGGGGAAATAGAGTCTAAAACTTAGAGGGTAAATATCTGCTCAGCTCTAGTGCTGATTAAAGCTTATAAATTTAAAATTGTATATCTTTTATCTGAGAAATAAATGATCAACGGTGGGATAGAAGCCCTTGTTTGACACTAAATATTTTCAACAATAGGCTTGTATTATTATTTATTTATTTATTTACATCCCAAACGCTGCCCCTCTTCTGTACCCCCTCACAGGGTCCCTTCACCATCCCCCCTTTTCCTCTAAAAGGGTGTCTCCCTGTAAGCCCCCATTCTGGCACATCAAATCTCTGCAGAATTGGGTGCATTTCCTCCCACTGAGGACAGACAAGTCCATTTAGGAGAATAGATTCCACAGTCAGGCTACAGCTTTAGGGACAACCCCTGCTCCAGTTGTTGGGGAATCTGCATGTTGACTAAGCTACATATCTGCTACATATGTGCAGGGGCCCTCAGTTCAGCGCTCCCAGAGATCCAGGCTAGTTGACTTTGTTGGTCTTCCTGTGGAATTCCTATCTCCTTCAAGGCCTTCAATCCTCCCCCCAACTTTTCCATTAGAGATCTCATGACATCAGTCCATGTTCGGCTGTGGGTCTCTGCATCTGTTTCAGTCAGCTGCTGGATAGAGCCTTTCAGAGAACAGTTGTGCAAGGCTCCTGTCTACAAGCCTAACAGAGTGTCATTAATAGTATCAGGGATTGGTATTTGCCCATGGGATGGGTCTCAAGTTGGGTCAGTTATTGGTTGGCCATTCTGTCAGTCTCTGCTGCATCTTTGCCCCTGCATTTAGACAGGACAAATTTTGAATCAAAAGTTTTGTGGGTGGGTTGGAGCCCTTATCCCTGCCTGAATTTAGGAAGTGGCCTTGATTCCATTCTCACATTATTGTATCTATAATTTTGAGCATTACATTGAATAAGAGTGAAAAAAGTGAACAGTTTTATCTTGTTCTTGATTTTACTGGAAATTCTTTGAGGTTTTCTTCATTTAGTATAATGTTACAGTGTAGATTTGTCATATGTAGTCTTTATCATGTTGGGATATGTTCTTTTTAGTCTGTGCTTCTTTAGTACTTTTAACATGAGGGGATTTTTTATTTTTTTTTACTTTGTCAAAATTCTTTTCTGAGTCTATGAAGATGACCTTGTGAATTGTTTCCTGTAATATATTTATGTGAGATATATTACATTTTTTCATCTATCTACATCAAACCATCCCTGAATTTGAAATAAAGAACAGTGGGTGTTCTTTGTGATATGATCTTGAATTGGTTTGCAAATTTTTTGTTCAGAATTTTTTATGGTCGTCAAGGAGATTAACCCACACTTCTATTTTTGTTGCATCTTTATATGCTTTGTGTATCAGAGGACAACATTTAGAAATATTCCTTTTGCTATTTTATTGATGTTAATTATTGTTTGAAAGTCTGCTAAAGCTCATCATGAATAGATCTCAGTCAGGACTTTACTTTTTAGTTGGGAGATTTTTATTTTTTTTACTGCCTCAACCTAATTTAGTGAAATAAATATTTTAAGGTAAGACTTCATTGGTGCCTTTCACAATGGCTCTCTTTCATTTTGTTAATTTGAGGCCCTACTACTCTTTCTGAGATTGGTTAATAAGGGTTTGTCAATCTCATTTATCTTTTAAAAGAACCAGCTCTCTGTTTCATTGATTTTTTTTTTTACAGTTTCTATTCCCATTGCATTAATTTCTGCCTTGAACATATTCTTTATTTTCATAATATGATTGGGAGTTAGGCTTGTTCTAGGATACTAAGGTATATTATTAAGTTATTGATTTGAAAGGTCTATTTTCTTTTAAGTATAATATTTATTTTTTGAAAATTTCATACACATGTATTTGATCATGTTTATCCCCAACTTGTCTTCCTAAGTGCTCTTATATCCATCCACCCCCACCTCCAACTCCTTTCCAAATTTTTGGGCTTATTTAAAAAGTAAAAACCCACTGTTTCTAATTTGTTCAGGTCATATACTACTAGGTTTGGGACTATACACTGGAGCATGACCAACTTACCAGAAGCCATCCCTTTAAAAATTATCTCTCACCTGGCAGTGGTGGCGCACGCCTTTAATCCCAGCACTTGGGAGAGAGAGGCAGGCAGATTTCTGAGTTCAGAGCCAGCCTGGTCTACAAAGTGAGTTCCAAGACAGCCAGGGCTATACAGAGAAACCCTGTCTCGAAAAAAAAATTATCTGTCCATTTCTCAGAAACTATTAATTGTCTATAGCTCCTCAGTTAGATGTGGGCTCCATGCTGAAATGCTGAGTGGCTTGATCTTAGTCAGGTTTTATGCATGCACCACAGCTGCTAGGAGTTTGTTAGTACACTGATCCTGTCAGGTTCAGGTGCAAGACCTGGCAGCCAGTACCACAACACCCAGAGGAAGCTCCACTCCCAGGTGTTGGAGCCAGCCGACAAAGGTGTGGCTGAAGTAGAGAGGGCGACTGAATGAGAACGAGAGGACCACCAATCTGCTGGCAATGGCAATAAACTTTAATGTGAGAAATCCTTTATAGTAAAACACAGTAAGACTAAAAATAGAATTTAACAACAATCATGTAGCACAATCTCTTAGCACTTTCTCATGGCAAAAGCATGCCCACTTCTTCATTAACTTACAGTAAATATTTTTCCCCTATGCCCAGGTGCATGAGGTCTGTTTCTTTGATCCTGGCACCACAGCTCTCAGTAGCCTTGAATTCCAAAACATCTTGGGTTCATGGAGCGGTTATGTCCTCAGCTGCAGGAAGATTATCAGAAGGTGCCCCCTCCTTCATGGAGTGGTTATGCCCTCGGCTCCAGGGAGATTATGTGAAGGTGCCCCCTCCTTACCTTTCAACAAAGGGGCCACTCCTAAATCTTCCCCTATGCCAAAGAACATTTCCACCATTCAGCAGAGGGGCCACTCCTAAATATTCCCCTATGCTAAAGAACATTTCCACCACACCCAGGCAATCTAACATGCCCAAGATCAGAGGTGAAGAGGACACAACATCTGTCCCAATACCGGGAGCAACTGGGACCAGCAGGACCCAGGCACACAGGAACTCCTCCAGCCCAGTGGCTCGGGTTGCTTCCAGTCTGTCTGGGCCAGCCAGTGACCTGAGCAGACCTTGGGTGCAATATCTGCAGCCAGTTCCACAACAACCAAAGGAAGCTCTACTCCCAGGTCCTCTAACAAGCCCAGGATCACAGGATCCCAGAATCACAGGATCCTAGAGACAGCTTGACTCTGAGGAGTTCTGACACAACCAGGATCACAGGAAGGACAGGCTCCAGTCAGATTTAGCAAGGGCTGATAGCACTTGAGATAGCCAAATGGTAGAGGAGGGGGTGATAGAAAGCTTAAAAAAAATAAACAACACAAACCAAGGTTACTTGTCATCATCAGAACCCAATTCTTCCACCACAGCAAGTCCTGGACACACCATCACACCGGAAAAGCAAAATTCAGATATAAAAACACTTCTCATGATGATGATACAGGACCTTAAGAAAGTCATAAATAGCACCCTCAAAGAAATACAAGAGAATACAGGTAAATAGCTAGAAACCCTTCAAGAGGAAACACAAAAATCCCTTAAAGAACTACAGGAAAACAC
>NW_022196894.1:13210636-13213844 GCF_008632895.1 Mastomys coucha | reverse complement strand
TGGAGAAAACAAGATATTCCATGACAAAACAAAATTTACACAGCATCTTTCCACAAATCCAGCCCTACTAAAGATAATAGATGGAAAACACCAACACAAGGAGCAAAACTAAACCCTAGAAGAAACAAAAAAGTAATCTTTCAACAAATCCACACAAATCTAATTCCACCTCTATCAGCAAAAACAATAGGAAGTAAAAATTACTTTTCCTTATTATCTTAATATGAAAATTAATATTACCAATATATCCTAATCAATTGAAATCCAAAAATATGTGGAATTACAAATTTGTTGATTGTCATCCAATGGTCTCTCTAATTTGGTAATTGGAGAAATAGGTCCAATATTGGACAATCCATATACACTTTCAACTTGTTTGTTTGTGACAGTGTCTTGCTGTGTACAACATAAGGGTCTTGAAATCTTGCTTCTCCTATCTCAGCCTCTCTATTAGTACTATTGTTTATTTCATGTTTTTACACTATACTACAGCTTTCAGAACAGCTTACATGTTTCATAACTATTTGTACAGTTGAAAGAAACGTAGACAATTAAATTGGGAGGTGGCTTGTAAGAGAACAACAAAGAGTGAGACTGAATGCTTTGTTTGATTTTTGTAACTATTGAATCAAGTTTGAAGAAGAGGACTTTATGCATTACTCTTTCTCTGAGATGAATGCTTTTCCAAATTATCATAGCCAATGAACCAGAGTTTTACCCTCACCTAATGTCTGTACCACCCTCCAAGCAGAACCATTGTTCATTGAAACAGTTGGTGAATGACTTCATGGATAGACCATCTTAATACACTCACCATTTCTTAAATCATACCTACAATTCATTCCTTGGCACAGAACTGTCAACTCTCAGCTTAGCTACGATGGAGGTAAAATCCTTTGGTGATGTGAGGGTCATTGAAGTACAGCCTTATTACAATGAAATCCAGTGTCTAAAAATTGTTCTTATTTTGGGCTTATACCACAGTAAGAGCCAAGATTTTAAGCTCTAGTAATTAAAAAGCAAACAAACAAACAAACAAAAAACTTTATATATTTATGCTCATTTAAGAAAATACTAGTAGTGATGTATTATTTTGAAATATACAGTTAATATGTAAGGAGTTATTTAAAATTTATATTGGGAAAAATGTATGTATTTTTAGTATTGCTGTAGATGAGCATCTACATAAGACTTAAATTTATTCTTGTCCTATATCAAACAACTTTTATAATACTCATTTTTATTGTTATAATATTTTATAAATTTTAAAGAATATGACCAAAAAAGATATTATAGGTATTGAAGGGGGGGTCTCTGGGAGGAGTTGTGGTACAAAAGGGAAACAAGAATGTGAGTTAATTCTATTTACTTAAAATATGTTTTTAAATGTTAACAAAATCAGATGAATTGAAATCATGTAACTTTTCTCATCATAATACAATAAAGCTTAAAAAAAACACTAAGTGCAGAGAACAAAAAAATAATATTAAAAGCTGCAAGGGAAAAAAGCCAAGTAACATACAAAGGTAGACCTATCAGAATTATACCAGACTTCTCATCAGAGACTATGAAAGCCAGAAGAGCCTGGTCAGAGGTCATACAGACTCAAAAAGAACACAAATGCCAGCCTAGGCTACTATACCCAGCAAAACTCTCAATCAATATAGATGGAGTAATCAAAATATTCCCGGACAAAACCAAATTCAAACAGTGTCTATCTACCAACCCAGCCCTACAGAGGATCCTGGAAGGAAAACTTCAACACAAGGAAGGTACCTGCACCAAATCAAGGACAAGATATTAGCGTCTCACAACAAAGTCAAAAGCAGAGAACCACAAGCACACAAAGCCACCTACAAAGACAAACATATCAGGAACCAACAGTCATCTCGCTTTAAACATCTCTCAATATTAGTGGACTCAACTCACCTAAAAAAAGACATAAGTTAACAGACTGGATATGCAAACAAGACCAAGCATTTTGCTGCATACAAGAAACACACCTCAGTAACAAAGACAGGCACTATCTCAGAGTAAAAGAGTGGAAAAAAATTTTCCATGCAGATGGTCCCAGGAAACAAGGAGGAGTTTCCATCCTAATATCCAATAAAATAAACATTCAACCAAAAGTTATCAAATGTGATAAAGGACAGTTCATATTCATCAAGGAGAAAATCCACCAAGGGAAAGTCTCAATTCTGAACATCTATGCACCAAATATAAGAACACCCAAATTCATAAAAGAAACTTTATTAAAACTCAAAACACACATTGAACCCCATACAATAATAGTGGAAGATTTCAACACCCCACTCTTACCAATGGACAAGTCATTGAAACAGAAACTAAATAGAGACAAAGTGAAACTAAGAAAGGTTATGAACCAAATGGATTTAACAGATATCTACAGAACAGTTCACCCTGAAACAAAAGAATATATCTTCTTCTCAGCACCTCATGGTATCTTCTCCAAAATCAACCATATAATTGGACACAAAACAACCCTCAACAGGTATAAGAAGACTGCAATAATACCATGCATCCTATCAGATCACCATGGCCTAAGGGGGGTCTTCAATAACAGCAAAATCTACAGAAAGCACACATACATGTGGAAACTGAACAACTCTTAACTCAATGATATCTTGGTGAAGGAAGAAATAAAGAAATTAAAGACTTCCTGGAATTTAGTGAAAATGTTGACACATTGTACCCAAACTTATAGGACACAATGAAAGCAGTGCTAAAAGGAAAGTTCGTAGCACTAAGTGCCTTGGTAAAGAAACTGAAGAGATCTTACACTAACTACTTAACAGCACACCTGAGAGCTCTAAAACAAAAAGAAGCAAACTCACCCAGGAGGAGTAGAAGGCAGGAAATAATCAAACTCAGGGTCGATATCAACCAAATAGAAACTAAGAAAACAATACAAAGAATCAGCAAAACCAAAACCTGGTTCTCTGAGAGAATCAACAAGATAGATAAACCCCTAGCCAAACTAACTAAAGGGCAGAGATTCAGTATCCAAATTAACAAAATCAGAAATGAAAGGGTGCCATGGGCTGACCAGTCTAGGCCTCCCTCAACCCGTGGGGGAAACAGGGTCCTGGTCAAGTAGACAAGGCGTTGGCAAAGAAATGACTGAATGTAATTTGTACAAAATAGAAATCAGGCTTATATAGTATACAGAAAACAGGGCAAACTACAG
>NW_022196894.1:13206945-13210076 GCF_008632895.1 Mastomys coucha | reverse complement strand
GTCATAATGCCTCTTGTCCATGATCAGGTTTTAAACCTGATACTGTAGACCTACTGGGGTAGACAAGTACGTGCAGCAAAAGGGGAGACATAACAACAGAAATGGAGGAAATTCAAAAAATCCAACCAGATCCTACTATAAAACCCTATACTCAACAAAACTGGAAAATCTAGATGAAATGGATGGTTTTCTAGACAGACTCCACATACCAAAGTTAAATCAAGAGCAGGTAAACTATCTAAACAAGCCCATATCACACAAAGAAACAGAAGTCATTAAAAAAACCTCCCAACCAAAAAATTCCAGGGCCAGATAGATTTAGTACAGAATTCTACCAGACCTTCAAAGAAAACCTAGTACCAATTTTTCTCAAACTATTCCATAAAATAGAAACAGAAGGAACACTACCTAACTTGTTCTATGAAGCTATAGTTACTCTAATACCTAAACCACCCAAGGACCCAACCAAAAAAGAGAACTTCAAACCAATTTCACTTATGAATCTTGATACAAAAATACTCAATAAAATTCTTGCAAACTAAATCCAGGAACACATCAAAACCATCATTCACCACAATCAAGTAGGCTTCATCCCATGGATGCAAGATTGGTTTAATATACAAAAATCCATTAACATAATCCACTATGTAAATAAACTCAAAGAAAAAAATCACATGATCATCTCCTTAGATGCAGAAAAAGCATTTGACAAAATACAACACCCCTTCATGTTAAAAGTATTGTAGAGATCAGGAACTCAAGACCCATATCTAAACATAATAAAAGCAATTTACTGCAAATGAACAGCCAATATCAAATTAAATGAATACATACTTGAAGCAATCCCACTGAAATTGGGGACAAGACAAGGATGCCCACTCTCCCCATGTCTATTCAATATAGTACTCGAAGTGTTAGCTAGAATAATAAGACAACAAAAAGAGATCAAGGAGATACAAATTGGTAAAGAAGAAATAAAGGTATCACTATTTGCAGATGATATGATAGTATACATAAGCAACCCCAAAAATTCTACCAGAGAACTTCTCCAGCTGATAAACAACTTCAGCAAAGTGGCCAGGTATAAAATTAACTCAAATAAATCAGTAGCCTTTCTTTACACAAAGGATAAACAGGCTGAGAAAGAAATTAAGGAAACAATTACCTTCACAATAGCCACAAATAGTATAAAATATCTTGAGGTAACTAAAACCAAACAAGTGAGACCTGTATGACAATAACTTCAAGTCTCTCAAGAGAGAAACCAAAGAAGATCTCAGAAAATGGAGAGATCTCCCATGCTAATGGATTGGCAGAATTAACATAGTAAAAATGGCCATTCAACCAAAGGCAATCTATAAATTCAATGCAATCCCCACCGAAATCCCAACACAATTCTTCAAAGACATGGAAAGAGCAATTCTCAAATTCATCTGGAAAGGCAAAATACCCAGAATAGTGAAAACAATTCTTAACAATAAAAGAAAAGGGCACCATCCCTGACCTCAAGCTTTCCTACAGAGCAATAGTGATTAAAAACTGCATGGTACTGGTATAGAGACAGATATGTTGATCAATGGAATAGAATTGAAGACCCAGAAATAAAACCACACACTCACAATCACTTGATCTTTGACAAAGACACCAAAAATATACAATGGAAAAAAGAAAGTATCTTCAATAAATGGTGCTGGTCTAATTGGCCATCTGTATGTAGAAGAATGAAAATAGACCCATATTTGTCACCTTGTACAAAGCTCAAGTCCAAGTGAATCAAGGACCTCAACATAAAACCAGATACACTGAATCTAATAGAAGAGAAAGTGGGAAAGAGCCTTGAACTCATTGGCACAGGGAGAAATTTCCTAAACAGAACTCCAAAGGCTCATGCTCTAAGATCAAGAATTTATAAATGGCTCATGAAACTGGAAAGCTTCTGTGAGGCAAAGGACATTTTTGATAAGACAAATCGGCAACCTACAGACTGGGAAAAAAAATATTCACTAACCCCACATCCAATAGAGGGCTAATATCCAAAATATATAGAGAACTCAAGAAGTTAATCACCAAAAAAAAAAACCAAACAACCCAATCAAAAAATGGGGTATGGGACTAAACCAAGAACTCACAACTGAGGAATATCAAATGGCTGAGAAACACTCAAAGAAATGTTCAAAGAAATGTTCAAAGTCCTTAGTGATTAGAGAACTGCAAATCAAAACGACCCTGAGATTCCACCTTATATCAATCAGAATAGCTAAGATCAAAACCTCAAGTGACAACACATGTTGGAGAGGATGTGGAGGAAGAGGAACACTCCTCTATTGCTGGTAGAATTGCAAACTGGTAAAAGCACTCTGACAATCAATCTGGAGGTTCCTCAGAAAATTGGTAGTAAATCTACCTGAAGACCCAGCTATACCACTCTTGGGAATATACCCAAAAGATGACCCACCATGCCACAGGGGCACATGTTCCACTATGTTCATAGCAGCCTTACTTGTGATAACCAAAAGCTGGAAACAACCTAGATGTCCCACAACAGAAGAATGGATACAGAAAATGTGGTTCATTTACACAATGGAATACTACTCAGCTATTAAGAATAAAGACATCCTGAGTTTGCAGGCAAATGAATGGAACTAGAAAATACGATCCTGAGTGAGGTAACTCTGACCCAAAAGGGCATGCATGGTATGTACTCACTAATAAGTGGATATTAGCCAAAAAATAAAAATAAAAGTACAGAATACCCAAAATACAGTCCACAGAACTCAAAAAGCTCAACAAGCTGAAGTGTCCAAGTGAGTCTTACTTGGGAGAGAAAAGAAAGCAATCAGGAGTCGCAGGGGAGATGCAGGGCGGCAGGGACAGGATCCTCTCAGCTTCCAAGTGACAGAGGTGGATCAGCGAACTGGACCTTCGCTGCCCCTTCCTTGCAAGTGGAGGGCCTGCCTCCAGGGACCACCTTGACTCAGAGTCTCCAGTGAGAGCTGCCATCTTCTCTCCTGTGGGTTTCTAAGACCAGAGCAGCCAGCTGGGAGGCACAGGCCCCACCGATCTCAGGGGTCTTGCAGGGCATCAGGGACAGGACAAGCTCTGGTCAGAATCACTAAGAACATCTATCACCA
>NW_022196894.1:13188568-13198924 GCF_008632895.1 Mastomys coucha | reverse complement strand
TTTGGAGGGGAAACTGGGAATGGAGAAATTTACATATAAATAAAGAAAATATCTAAAAGAAAAAAAAAGAAAGAAAGCAATCACTAGTGGGGAGGGAGGGAGGGACCTGGGAGGGAAAATGGAAGAGGTTTGGGAAGAGTGGGGCAGAGAGAGGAACCTGATCTGGCATCAGATAAGGGAAAAGGACCAAAGCCCTGAGGGCCAGCAGAAAGAATAAAAACAGGTAATCTCAGGAAATAGAAGGTTGGGGGGACCCTCCAGAATGCACCAGAGACCTGGGAGTTGAGAGACTCCCAGGACTCAAAGGGAGGGACCTTAGATGAAATGCCCAACAGTAGGGACAGGGAATTTATAGAGTCCACCTCCAGCAGGAAGACAGGACATCAAGTGAAGGATGAGGTTGCCATTCCACAGTCACATCTCTAACTCATAATTGTTCCTGTATGAAAGAACTACAGTGATGGAAATGGAAAGGAACCTGAGGAAAAGAAGGTCCAGCAACAGGCCCAAAGTGGGATCCAGCTCAAGGGGAGGCCCAAGGCCTGACTGAGGCTATGGAGTGCTCACAAATAGGGATCTATCATGACTGTCCTCTGAAAGACCCAACAAACAGCTGAAAAAGTCAGGTGCAGATATTTGCACCCAACCAGTGGACAGAAACAGCTAACCCCTTTTGATGAATTAGGGAAGGGGAAAGAAGTTGAGGAGAAGGGTGATCCTATAGCAGGACCAACAGTCTCAATTAATCTGAATCCCTAGATCTCTCAACTGGACCACCAACCAGGCAGCATATACCAGCTAATATGAGGCCTCCAACACACATATAGTAGAGGACTGCCAGGTCTGTGTTCATTCAGAGATGATGCATCTAACTCTCAAGAGACTGGAGGCCCCAGGGAGTTTAGAGGTCAGGTGGAGTGGGGAATGAGGACATCCACATGGAGACAGGGTGCTGGAAAGAAGGTATGGGATATGGAGTAGTGGGAGGGTGGATGGGGTGGTCGGGGAATGGAATATGGAGTGTAAAAAATAAATTTAAAACAAAATTGCAGCCGGGCGGTGGTGGCGCATGCCTTTAATCCCAGCACTTGGGAGGCAGAGGCAGGCGGATTTCTGAGTTCGAGGCCAGCCTGGTCTACAGAGTGAGTTCCAGGACAGCCAGGGCTACACAGAGAAACCCTGTCTCGAAAAAACAAAAAACAAAAACAAAACAAAACAAAACAAAATTGCAAAGCTTCTATAAGGCAAAGGACACTGTCAATAGGACAAGGCAAACAACAGATTGGAAAAAGATCTTTACCAATCCTACATCTGATAGAGGGCTAATATCCAATATATACAAAGAACTCAAGAAGGTAGACTCCAGAGAACCAAGTAACCCTATTAAAAAATGGGGAAGAGTTAAACAGAGAATTCTCAACTGAGGAAACTCAAAGGTTGCAGAAACACCTAAAGAAATGTTCAACATCCTTAGTCATCAGGGAAATGCAAATCAAAATGACCCTGAGATTTCACTTCACAGCAGTCAGAATGGCTAAGGTGAAAAACACAGGTGGCAGCAGATGCTGGCAAGGACATAGAGAAAGAGGAACACTCTTCATTGCTGGTGGGATTGCAAGCTGGTATAACCACTCTGGAAATCAGTCTGATGGTTCCTCAGAATATTGGGCATAGTACTACCTGAGGACCCAGCTATACCACTCCTGGGCATATATCCAGAAGATGCTCCAACATGTAATAAGGACACATGCTCTACTATGTTCATAGCAGCCATATTTATAATAGCCAGAAGCTGAAAGCAACCCAGATGTCCCTTAACAGAGAAATGGATACAGAAAATGTGGTACATTTACACAATAGAGTTCTACTCAGCTATTAAAAACAATGACTTCATGAAATTCACAGTCAATTGGATGGAACTTGAGAATATCATCCTGAGCGAGTTGATTCAGTCACAAAGGTACAAACACGGTATGTACTCACTGATAAGTGGATATTAGCCCCAAGGTTCAGAAAATCCAAAATTCAATTCACAGACCATATGAAGCCTAAGAAGGAAGATCAAAATGTGAATGCTTCAGTGCTTTTTAGAAGGATGAACAAAATACTCACAGGAGGAAATATGGAGACAAAGTGTGGAGAAGAGACTGAAGGAAAGGCCATCCAGAGACTGCCCCACCCGGGGATCCATCCTATCTCTATACAGCCACCAAACCCAGACACTATTGTGGATGTTAGGAAGTGCTTGCTGATAGAAGCCTGATATGGCTGTCATCTGAGAGGCTCTTCCAGAGCCTGACAAATACAGAGGAGGAAGCTCGCAGCCAATCATTGGACTGTGCTCGAGAGTCCCTGATAGAAGAGATAGAGAAGGGACTGAAGGAGCTGAGAGGGTTTGCAGCCCCATGGAGGGAGCAACAGTGTCAACAGGCCAGACCTCTTGGAGCTCCTTGGGACTGGACCACCAACCAAAGAGTACACATGGAGGGAACCCATGCCGCTGGCCACATATGTGGCAGAAGATGGCCTTGTTGGAAATCAGTGGGAGGAGAGGCTCTCTGGCCTGAGGGTGTTGAATGCCCTAGTGTGGGGGAATGCCAGGGTGGGAGGATGGGAGTGGGTGGGTGGGAGAGCACCCTCATAGAGGCAGTGGGATGGGGGATAAAATAGGGGGTCTCCAAAGGGGATACCTGGAAAGGAGAAAACATTTGAAATAAATTTAAAAAAATCCAAGAAAAAAAAACCCAAAAATTTAAAAAATGAACTATTTTCATTTTATATTCTAAATTTGGGTATATATGTTTTCATTTTAATTTGATTCTAGGATTGATTTATTTCCTTCCTGATTTCTTCAAGGAAGAAAGGTAGTGTCTTTTGGTTCAGTAGCGTGTTATTTAATCTCCATAGGTCTGTGTATCTTCTAGAGCTTCTCTTGATGTTGATTTGTAATCCTATAATACTCAGATCAAATATAGTAAGAGGATTTATATGCCATAAAACACATGGTTTTATGGCATAGTATGTCGTCTACTTTATAGAGAACTTGCCATGGTATCTGAGAAAATGGGCATTCTACGGTGTACTAATGGAATGTTCTGTACACGTCTGTCAAGTCCTTGTGATTCATGCTGCCATTCAATCTACATGTTTATCTGTATGTTTTCATGTTGGGAAGACCTGCCAGTTGATGAGAGTGACCCCATGTGTGTTCACAATCAATAGTATTTGTTTTATAAAGTTGGGTGTTCGGGGCAGTTTAAATGGCCTCTTAATGAAATCTTTCCTAAATTAGTATGAAGGGACATTCCTTATGGTAACTCACTAGTTTTTATCTGAAGTCCATTTTATGAGGTATTGGAACCATAACACCTGCTTGTCTTTAAGCTCCATTATCTTGGACTATTTTTTTTTTTTTGATTCTTTCATTGTAAAGTTGATTCTATCTTTTAAGGTTAGGTACATTTCTTTGAGGCAGCAAACGTGGTTCTATAATTTTATACAATTAACTAACCTTTGTCTTTTGATTAATGACTTGAAATCATTAACATTCTTAATTGTATACTATTGTGTAATATTCAAAGTAGTGCATTGATTTCTGTCATTTTGTTAATTTTGTATGTTTGGGTTTTCCCTATCTTCTGTTTTGCTTTGCCGTTAGTCCAGAATGGCCTGTTCTTTTCTGTGGTCTCATGGATAGATCAATTTTGCTATTCCACTTGAAGTCTTGTCTATAGAGCTGGCTTGGTCATCAAAAATGATACTACACTAGCTTTGTCATGGAAAGGTTTTGGTTTGTGACGCATAACAACAGCTTTGCTGGATTTATTGTTTGCCATTCAGAACTTCAAATAAATCATTACAAGCACTTTCAGCTTTTATGTTTTCGATTACATGATCTTAATATTCTGATAGGCCTGCCTTGTGCGACTTGGTATTTATTTCTTTCTGTTTTTAATATATTTTTCCTGTATATTCAACATTTTAATTGTAATATAATCAAACATGACACTTTCCTGATCATTTTGTTTTAAGTACCCATTGTATATGAATCAGCATCTTTTTCCTAATTTTTGAAATTTTTGCTTTCTTATGTTTCTCTGGAAATTTTTCTTATAACTTAGAGTGACATTGTTTTCCTTCTCCTGTAATTGGTCCAAACTCCATGTGCCATGCATGTTATGAAGTATCCACTGCTCTCTTATGATGGCATCTCCACCCTTGTTGGATTGTTCCAGTCCCCATCCTTGTTGTATTGTTCCAGTCCTCCCACCTGTCCTCAAGCTCACATGCTCTGTCCTCTCCTTCATCCTTCTGGCTGTGAGATTCTCCACAGGCACTATTGAGATCCTTTGCATTTTACTTCCAGTCTTTCACATTAATCTTCATTAATTCCTCTCGTGCCTTGCATGGCCTTTCCTGTTTCATTCATTCCATTGCCTTTTGACTGAAAACAAACATTTTAAGAAGAAGATGGAGGAAGGGAAACAAAAGTTGCACATAGCAGCAGCAAAGAAAAGAAAGAGCCTGGGAAACTCTCCTCGAAACTTGGCTAGAACAGTAGTGAGGTCACCAATTTTAAAAGACGTGCACACTGGAAATGCACCGCTTTTTAATGGCTGTGTTGTTGATGGCCGAGAAGCTCCAGAATCCTGCAGAAGAGTGAGAGGGAAGATTGTAGGAACAAAAGGGTATAGAGAAAGTGGCCCTCTGAATCCACTAAGCAGGGTGCATAAGCACAGAAACTAAAGCAGTTAAGCACAGGGCCTGCATGGGTCTGCACCAGGTCCTCTGAGTGTGTGGTGTGGCTGTTAGGTTGAGATTCTGTGGGATTCCTCAGGCTGAATTCCAGATATGAGTAGAAACCCTGCATTGGTTGAGACATATTTGGATCCAGAGAATTGGCTGGTAAGCCCAGAACCTTGGTACTTATATGAGTCTGAGTGATATTTTAGAAGAAACTAAGAACTACTCCCTGACTTCTGCTGGTATCAGGGTATATAGTAAGCCAGCCACAATAAAAATCACTCTTCAGGATGCAGGAGCGTCTGGTTGGTACTCATTGGTCTATAACTCACTGAAGTCTTTGTAACTGCAAAGTCATTTCCTAGATGGTATGACTACCTGCGCATAGTGGCTGGCTGCCTAAAGACACTGACTTCATCTTCCTGAATATAACATGGGTGATGAGGTGAGTAAAGGCTTGGTACACAACGTAGCCCCCATCATTCCTCACCACGACATTCTCTGTGTTGTCACAAGCTTTTCTCTCTCCATGTTGACATTCAATCAGAAGATATTGAAACCTGAATCACAATGCACCTTAGATTGGTTCAAATAATAGGCCACAGGACCATACCAGATGGGAGAAGGAGTATGTGGTAGCCACACTGGGGATCAATGTAGCTTACAACAGAATGGTGAACCTACCCGCCACAGGGGGCCCATCCTTCTCCCTTCACTATGAGGGAAGATGTAGTCCTCATGGTAATGGATGTTGGATCCTCTGTGATGCTCTCCTGACGTACGAGAAGGGAAGGATGGGTAGGTGAGAATTTGTGTTACAGACTGCTTGTGGGTTTTTAGGAACCATGGAAGTCCTCATAGGAAGACTCCTTGACTTCAGTATATGCCACGGAATCATCTTACAGGAACTGGTGCTGCCTCTGGCACTTGCTGGAGTTATTGCCAGTGCCGCCTTGCCCGCTAAGGTTAGGGTTTGTGTAACCCCAAGTATCATGGTCATTCTTGAGAGCATCCAAGCATTGTAGGCATTGCACGGCTGACCTTTAGAGTACAGCAGTAGGAATAGGTGCCATCATAAGTATTTCAGGTCCGGGGCCCCTAGGTACCTGAACAATGCACTTAGTGCTGTCTGTTGCAGTGATAAAACACAAGGACCAAAAGCAGATCATGGGATAATATACATATTTGGAAACTACTTTAATTTTGAAATCTTAAAATATATATTTCACTCTCAGGTAAGAAAATCCTGCCATGAGGGGCCGATGATTAGAGACCACCAAATTAACTATTTGTGAAATGGGAAAAATGGGAGAGTAGAGTAGGAAACCAGAAGTCAAAAGAGACTGGAGACAACTGACTAGAAATTTGAGCAGAAAACTTACTGTATTTGAACAGAGTCAGGTAACAAGACAGATGAAACATCCATCAATGAGGAATTTTGAGGTTGTGCTTTCCTGTGGGGCAACTGAACCTCTTCTTGTACTCAGTCTTTGCAGGATAGAGAAACAACTGTCACATCTGCCATGCAAGTGATAAAGGAAAGATCTTTTATCACCTCAAATCCATATTCACACAGATGTTTCTGTCAACTTAGCCACATCCCAGCCCTGAAGAGGCATAGAGAAGAGAGACTGTGTTGTGTGCCCACAGGCCTGGGAAAAGGGCTGGAATATTGACTACCAAGCAGATTTCCATCCTGCAAGTGTCACAGTGGTGCCATAATGGCAGCCCTTACTCAGACATCCCATAACACATCTTATGCCATCCCAGAATAAATGTCACCATCAGACTAGACCTTTGATGGTAGTTTGGAAATGGTCGGGAAGGCAGAATTATAGACAGAAATCAGACTCCATCTGAGAACAATAAGCTTCAGACTCATTAGCAGATGTTTACATTATTATAAAAATGCTAATTAATTTGTGTGTGTGATCAGAGTGGTTTGTGCGAATGTGTGATGTGTGTGTGTAGATATGTGTGTCCATGTGTGCACACCAGAGCTTCATCATTCTCTGCCCTTTTCCCTTGAGATATTCTCATTCTCTCATTAATCACCATTAATCTCTGATGAACTCACCATTTCGGCTATAGTGGCTGACCAGAAAAATCCAGTAAATCCTCCTGCACACACACACACACACACACACATACACACACACACACATACACACACAAAACTTTAAGATTACAGATGTGCGTTTTGCCATCCCTGCCTTTTATGTGGGTACCAGGGATTAAACAGATACTCATGTTTGTGTAGAAAGCCATTTTACCTACTGAACATAGCTCCAGTCCCCTATAGCATGTTTTTGGTATCTATGATGACAGGAGCCACTTTTACTCAATGTCCTAGTGTTTCCTGCAGTTGAGTGTAATGACAAATGTGACTTGCAGCTGGAACTTCAGTGGGAGCAGTGAGGGAAGCCTCACACTAGCGCAGCATGAGAGTCAGTGACTTATTAGACCTCTTAGAAATCAGGCTCAGTTATTCACTAGATAAAGAGTGAACACACAGGTTTCTTCAATGTCCTTTTCACACAGACTCTCAAATTCTACATGACTCTGCCTACTACAAACCTCCCCATTTCCACAGGCCACATAGCAGATCCCTCATCAAGGTTAGCACAAAACCCTCTGAATCCAATCAAGCTTGATGTTACTGCTGCTCTCATTATAGTCAAGATGCCATCCTTAAAGTCTGAATGACAGAGGACTCGTACCATGTCTTGTTTCTGAATTTGTGGTTTATAGAGAGGGTGCTGTATGTGGAGGTTATGAAACACCAGGGCACTGGAAGCCAGAAGGAGAAATTGTGTCATTCAAGACAGCGAGACCTGCAAAGGCCACAGAAGCCCCTGCCTCAGACCCGTTTTGTCAAGTCTCCAGCTATGCTCTCCAGGTTCACTGAGAGCCAGAGACTAGGTAAAACCTATGAACTGTGTGTTGTTTCTCGGGAATCTGGTCATCGTCATGAGAAAAGTAAATCAGTGCTGGTAAATACACACACACACAAAAAAAATTCTTTTGCTTGTGAATATCATGATTGGTCACTTTTTTGCAATGACATCACTGGAACTTTAGTGAGGACTTGTAAACCCCGCCCACTGAAGGCACTGGCTGTGGTTGGGGGTTGTCCTCACACTGCAGACAGAGAAACTGGTGCTTGGGTGGCTGAAGAGTGTTTGGACTCAGACATTGGGTCACATAGACTTTGATCTTATTGATCACCTGGAAACAGATGTAGTTGATCTGGTTTCACCTCAAGAGGCTGAGTTTGTTTCCTGATCTGTTTTGACCTACTGAATTTGAGTTTATTTCCTGGTTTATTCATTTTGATCTATATCTCTTCAGTGGTTTTTGGGTTAATTTGTGCTTTTACTTTTGTTTCTTATTTTCTAGCACCTGTAATTTTGTTCATAAATGAGCATGATTCTTTGACATTTTTTTAAATTTAATTTTTCAGATTTTAAACTTTGTTAGTATGAAATAGTTGTTGAAAATAAGGAATTTCATGACAGTGTGCACTTTGAATACATTTCCACTATTATTATATTCTCCAAGCTTTGATGAACATAAGTTTGCCTATCCTGTTACCTATGTTCTGGACTCACCATGCCCTATCCCTCCAAAATGGAAAAAAATGCCATGTCCACTAAAGACAGCCCATACCACTGGAATGTCAAACAAAGGGTATTAGTCCATCCATAGGTTTTTAAGATAAAGGACTTGAGTATCACTGTAGAGGTAATGATGTGTGTAGTAGTGAGTTTTAGAGAACTCATGGTCATATCAAAAAAGCCATTAAAGCAGCCTGTAGGTTCACTGTCAAACTAGTCCAGGCCATATCCCTAATCCAGGTCTGCAAAGAGCTCCTGAGTCCGTCCCATCTTCCTATGATGCTTCCTGTTGTTAAAGTCAAAATGTCCTCCTCAAGATTTGATGGGAAACACCTCATACCTTCTGTGTGTCTGAATGCTTGGTCTCTAGCAGTCTGTGCTGATTAATTAGGAAGATCATGCATGAAACCCCAGTACTTTAGAAAGCGGGAGAAGTTGGGTGACTGGTTGCATCAAGGGCCCACCCAAGCCATGTAACCAGCTGCTTCTGACCCATCTTGCCAACTCACCAGCTCCACCAACTGCCATGCCTTCCCCCTCCTTTGAGAGCCCAGGAGAAAGGATATCTTTTGTCCCTTAGTTTGAAAGTTGTTGAGGATTTGTTCACTGTCATGATAAAAAATAATGCAGATTCTTGGGTTGTATAGATAAACTTCTTTAGGTATCCTCTTCTGTTACTGACACATCCCTTACAGTGACATCATGAAGAGCTTTGAGAGAAAGGATGGAAATTTGTTCATAGAAGGCATTGCAGTGTGCTGGGGTTTGTTCTGATGTTGTAGAGAAACTCTTATTAGATGGACAGCAGATGGACTCCACCATGGGCCCTGATATACTTGGGCATTACTAAGCTCTTAGTCCTTGCTATTGAGAGTTTTACTTTCTGTTATTGTGGGTTTCATGATCTGTGTTTCCTTTTGATTCATGCACTCACTGCTCTTGTATAAGTAACTGATTTTGGCTTTCTGTTCATTTTTTAAAATGGTCCTCTTTTGTCTCTGCTCCTCTCTGTTCCCAAGACAGGAGGGAGCCTGGCCAGAAGAGGCAGACAGGCTTCCTGTCAGACACATCCAGTAACCAGGGCACAAACTCTCTCCCCCTCATCTCCTCCAGGATGTGAAGTGTTAGCTCTCCACTTGTTATGATCACTGTTCCCAATGTACTAGTGCATGGACAGAGAAGTCATAATCATCCTTCTATGAAGAGACAGCCATCCTGAGTCTGCAGTCCACATGAGAGAACATTTCCCACACAGCCATACTCACTGGAAATGGTGAGAGTTATGAAGCCAGCATAGCAGCTTCACATAGTTCCAGCAAGGCTGTGTGGAGGGCTAAATGGCTCTCCTCCTATCTCTCACTTCTGGGTTTTGGTCTCTGTGTATTTGATTCTTAGGGACTTTCTGCATTCATATTTATTTTAGGTCTTTTCCTGAGAAAAACTATGTCTGAGTCTTTTTAGGAAAATCCTAAAATTAACTTTATCTGGTCCTATTTGGAAGTCTTCCTTACGGAGATCATCCAGCACAGAGAAGCACATAGCTAGATGAGGCCATTACTCCAGGAATCTTCTTGGCATCTTCCCCTTAGCAAACTCAGATAATATAACTGGTACAGGGTAAACACAGGTAATTGACAAGCTGAATGGCCAGGGGGTTGCAGATTCCAGGCATCTTTATTATATGCTTAGAGCCTTCTGAAAACGCAGTTTAAAGATAGGGAATCATACAGGGTACCCCCCCCGGAGGTAAATAAGATAGATGGACTAAATTAAATCATTCTTACTTTGTAGCAGAGATAATGAAACATATAATAAAAGAAGCTAGGTTTTAGTATTTGCTGTTCATAAAAAGATGAGTTCAGATATTTCCTGTTTGTGTAGACTGTTTTCAAAGAACAAAAATACTGCCAACCTAAAAACAGGCTGTCATCAATGCAATCCCCATCAAAATTCCAACTCAATTCTTCACAGACTTAGAAAGAGCAATTGGCAGATT
>NW_022196894.1:13179585-13187946 GCF_008632895.1 Mastomys coucha | reverse complement strand
GTTTTTTGGAGGGGAAACTGGGAATGGAGAAATTTACATATAAATAAAGAAAATATCTAAAAAAAAAACAGGCTGTCATATAATGCATTTGATTTGTAGGAGGCATTCTTTAGACTCTTTAAATTGGAGTTATAAGGCTGATAATAAAAATAAAATCTGCTCTATTTGTTTGTACATTCTAATTGTGACTAAATTTGTAAGCCCAGACATGTAATGAAAAGTTAAACATATGTCTAGAGATAAAATGATATAATCTGTACTCCTTGGATAATCATGAGTCTGTCTGTGTTCTGTGAAACCTGTCTAAATAAAGAAGTGACTTGAGTCAGTCAGAGCAGCAAGACCACCCTGCCTGACTCACTCCTCATTCTCTAACTCTCTGTCTCCTCTCAGTCCACCCTGTCAAATGGCCAGGGAAGGCCTCCTGGCAGACTAATATCTAAAATATATAAAGAGCTTTTAAAAAAGTAGACATCAAGAAAACAATCAAAAATTAGATCTATTCAAAGAATTCTCAAAGAAGGAAACTCAAATGGCTTAGAAGCAGTTAAAGTAATGTTCAACATCCTTAGTCATTGGGAAATGCAAATCAAAATTAAGGATATATGAAAAATATTATGGAAACCCACAAGTTAGCAAACTAATTTCAAAATATCAATTTAAACAACAAGGAGTTTGAACAGAAGCACTATGTATACATAGACAGTGCTACTACCAGACGACATGGGCTACTGAATAAAAATCACAGTGTAAGCATTAGATACCATCCAAGAAATTATTGGTTGGGGAGCCCCAGAAGTGTCCACAATGACATGGGCTATTGCCATTATCCTCGGTTACTCATGAAGCTGTGGCAGAAACACAGCACACTTTGACTGCAAGAAAAAATATCAATCCTAAACTGTCCAGGAAATTCCCTGGTGTCCAGATTTTATATTTCTTGGAGGTCCTATGCAGACTTTTGGGCAAAAAATGCATTAATGATCTTATTCAGTCCTCAACCCTGCATGTTACAGAACTGAGCTGCCAGGCAAGGTGTGCCAGATCATACAGTAAGTGCCCAACTATTAGGACATAAGTAATGTCCTTCAATCTTTCTGATTGAATATTCTACCGGAGGATATTTTATGTCTTATACTCTAATCCTAGTAAGAATCCATGGCTTAGGAAGTCATAGTTGTTTTACTAAGTGGTCATATTGTCAAATCTCCTTCTACATACTTAAAACCCATAAATGTGGGCTGCTTTTAATCTTTGCCAGAGAAACTTTTTGCAGCAGGCAGCAACCAATGCAAAGTCTAAAACTGGCCAGAGTATTGGGAATAAAAAAACTAAGCATTGAGCTTTAAAAGGGAGTACTTTACCACCCCTACCACTTTGGACACACATACACATTCACACATATGTACACACATATGCATACTCAGACACAAACTCACATCCCTCACTAAGAAAACATCACCAAAAAGAAACTCCTTTGGAGAAACCTAATTTTTCTTTTGTGAGCAGTTATCAACTGGAGAAAGTACCTGCACCTGAGTTAGGAATGGGTGTCTACTTTCAGATTATCTTTTCGCGCGCGTGTGTGCATGTGTGTGTTTGTGTGTGTGTGTGTGTGTGTGTGTGTGTGTGTGTAATATTTAGGCCTCATCCCTTCCTGTTGCTTTCCTTTTGTGTCTGATTGCTCTGGGCAATCTTGGCAGTAATGTATTGGTAGACTTTCCTAAGCACTGTTTATTGGAATCATTCTTTCTCTTACAAAAAGCTACATGATAATATATAAGGCTACATGTGTTTTTTTATCAGAGAAAAGATAATTTAAATAGCAATATATACCATACCAATCTATGACATGTTGGCTTTGTTAACATGTATGTATACCAATTTTTCCAAGTTAACTCTTAGTGCACAGTAAAAGACAAAGGAAAATCAAGTATAGATGCATCATTTTTGCCCAGGGTACTTTGACTTTTTTTGAGCATTAGTATGAGCCTACTCTCTTCCTGTCTGTTTTCTTTGTTGGAAAGATTAGGGACTGCTCTAATTTCTGTCTTTCTTATAGAAAATAAGAAACACCATCTTAACAGAGAGCTGTGAGGTCACATGGATAATTGTTTTATTTATTGATATGTAAGATTATAAAGTAACTTGGAATTAAAACATCTGGTTTTTCCCCCTTGAAGATAAACTGTATGTATCTCTGGCTGGGCTGGAGCTCACTATGGAGACAATAGAGCTCACTCTTGCCTCTGCCTTCTCAGTCTGAAGTTACCTTATATGCTGCTGCACTTGGCTTTGGATTCTGAAATCTTTGTTTCTAAAAGAGAAAAGGGAAGGTCACAACATTTGCCAAGATGTCCAAAAACCACTTCTGGATCTTCAGATTCTTTCATTTATGTGTTTTTTTTTTTTTAAAAAAACTTATTAATCAGCCACCATCTGTCTGCTGAACAGTAAAGTCTGTCTCCTATGGCATGTTGCAGGTGAATGACGACCCCTCCAGTTATACAGTCCACAACTTCATGACTATGAGTGCTCATGGCTTTCATGGATGGATAGCAGCAAGTTTTGCTTGACTTTTCATTCCTCTCAGACTGGGGAGTTTGTGGCTCGGAGTTACTGCTTTCTTTATGTTTGACAGTCTCATAATTCAGTATATTGTGATTATTTTGATATCCTCATTACCTGATAGTCCCCCTTCTTTTCTGGACTCCTTCTTCTTCCCACCTATTAGCCCTAGTGGGTATACTAATAGGAAAAACTAGCCCCCAACTCCAGCAGACATGAACAGTTACTGCTCCTTTAGAAAGAATGGAGCTTCATGGGTACCTCCTGTTTCTATGATAGATAGCTGGAGGGCCCAATCTTGTGCAGGTATACAGTGCTATGTATTCATGGCCACAACTGCAGCTTCGTAGGTAGATGACAGCTTCCCAATCCTTGGTTTCTTAGATTCTTCATTTCTGCACTGTACCTTAAGTTGTAGTTGGTGTGTGTGATACTAATGTCTAGTTTAAGACTAAGGGCTCATCATTCACTCTCAGAACTTTGACCAGATAAATTTTCTTCTAGGGTAGGTTGGACTGGTAGAAATGTTTTGAGACATTCTTTAAATTTTCCTAAAGCTTCATTGATTGCTCTTCATAAAATACTACTTCTCATAAGGAAATGATATTGGTAGTCTAATTAATAGACTCTATTCCTTTCTTATAAACACAGGATTTCACTATGTAGTGAAGATCTTGTTATCCTCTTGTCTAAGTCTTCCATGGTTGGTTTATAGGTGTGTCCCAACACCTGGAGGCATACTCATTCATAACACTTTAACAATCATTCTTCATCTAGCTGTTCCCTAGCGTTTTGACTATAGTAGACTCAGCTTCCTTACCCGCCCAATTCAGGTCGACACCTGAAATCTTCTACAATAGGCCTTTGCGTTCCACTCAGCCTGAACTACATCTCCCGGCAGCCTTTGCGCGCCCACCTCCTTCGTGGCGCGTGGCCTGACGGGAGCGGGCTGGGAGGTGGCGGCCCGGCCCAATGGGTGCGGGCTCCCGAGGAGAGGGAGGAGGAGAAGAGGAAGCAAGCGGGCTGTGGGCCGCGTCCCCATTCATTGCAGTGGCCTGCTGGGTTGGGGTCCAGTGTTTCCGGAGTCATGGAAGCGCTGATCCCGGTCATCAATAAGCTGCAGGACGTCTTCAACACCGTGGGTGCCGACATCATCCAGCTGCCTCAGATCGTCGTAGTGGGAACGCAGGTAAGATGAGGCCGCGATTGCGAGGCCTGGCTCGGCCGCAGGCCTGCAGGTGTCGCCAGGGGGAGGCCGGCCGCCCGGCACTCCGCTCTGGTCCCGGGCGCTTAGCGGGGCTGAGTGGCCCTGCAGCCGACAGCCAGGCGCGGCTTGGCCCAAGGGCACTCGGGGGACGAGCGGGCGGGCGGGCGTGTGGGCGGCTGTCGCTTCCTTCCGGCGGCTGAGGTCGCGACGGACTCTGGAGTTGCTGCGGGCAGAGGGGCAGCCAGCTAGTGGTGAGTCGGTGGCCCACGGAGCATTACAAAGTAAAAATAAGATCAAAGGAAAATCCCGGGTGTAGTTGGAGATCTAAAGTTAGGAAGGAGCGCCAGGTTTTCTTGTACTACTCCATGACTTTGGTGTTTGTAGTTTTGTGACTGTGACCCAAATTTGGTATAAGGTTCTCAGGCCTTATGTGGGGTATTGGAGATCAGTCCAAATTTTGTATGAAAAGAATGTTGAAATAAATATCTAAAATAGCAGTGATATGCGAGTTTCAAATTTAAAACAATGCCTGCTTTGAACTGAAGAGGAGCAACAGAACTTTAGGGGAGGAGAGCGTTTTTTGGTTTTGGTTGTGTGTGTGTGTGTGTGGGTTTTTTTGTTTTTTTTGTTTTGTTTTGTTTTGTTTTAATGTTTGTAAGTCGCTGTCTTCAGGCACCAAAAGAGGGCATCAGATCTCACTACAAATGGTTGTGAGCCATCATGTGGTTGCTGGGAATTGACTTCTGGAAGACCAGTCAGTGCTTTTAACCACTGTGCCATCTCTCTCTAGCCTCCTGGGGAGAACTGTTTTTGAGAGAGGCCCTACTCTGTATTTCAAGCTGGCTAAGAATTCACCATGTTACCTGAATTGGCTGAAACTCACAGCACTCCCCTGGCTTCGGCTCACTTGACTGATAAACCACCATGCCCAGAATTTTTTTTTTTTTAAATTTTTTATGATGTGAGTGTTTTTCCTGGTGCTGGTTAGAAGAGAGTATCTGATCCCCTGAAACTGGAGTTACAGATGATTGTGAGATGCTATGTGGATACTGGAAACTAGGTCCTCTAAAGAGCAGCCTTTGCTCTTATCCTCTGAGCCATTTCTCTAGTCCCTTTATAAACATACTTTTAGGTGCTCCCATTTGTTAATATTCTTTTCTTCCGAGGTGATGGATGATTTCTCTGTTTTCCATGGGTTGTACGTCTTAACTGCAGAAAGTGTGTAAATATTATAAGAAGGAATAGGTTAGAGAATATTAGAGGATATCCATATACTTCAAACCATCCTGTATTTTATTATTATTTTTGGCCTTTAAATATTTAAAGCAGCAGGAATTATTTGGGGGCCATTTGCTGGGTTAGCATAGATTTTGTTCAGCCAGCATTAACACTTGATGTTGGCAGTGCCTAGAGACCAAATTATCAAGTATACTATTTGGTTTTGTTTGTTTTGGCATTTTGTTCCTGCGACCTTGTAGTCAGTCTCTATAAATTTTCAGTGATGGATATTGTTCATTGTAATGAGATATTTAGCTTTCAAGTTAATTTTTACTTTATGAATATTTGCCTGTGTGTGTGTGTACATGTATCAAATGCCTGTTAATTCCTTTGGAAGCCAGAAGAGGGCAACTGATGGAGCTTGCCATACAAATGGTTGTGAACTGCCATGTGTATGCTGGGAACTGAACTTAGGTTCTTTGCAAGAGCAACAAGTTCTCTTAACTGCTGAAGTATCTCTTCCGCCCCTGTGTTTTATAACACTGGGACTTTTATAATAAAACCTAGCTTTTGTAAATAAAATGAGAAAAGATGAGTTAGTTAAATTTTCTTTCATAACAATCAAGAATTGTGACCTAGCTTTAGAGCAGAGACTTTATATATACTCTTAAGAGATTTCCAAGTGCATTTTAACTGTGATACAGTAAAAGAATCAGGGATATAGTGAATCAGATTAAAGGGTTTAAAATCAAGATGGGCTTTCTTACACACAATAGTGTTAGCCAGTAGAGGGGAAATGGAGGGGAGAAGGGAGGTCTTTGGAACTCAGCCCATGATGATACTTTCATGCCACTTCTGCTTGTTAATGTTAGAAATTTTTAAGGGATCGCATTTGTCTTGTTTGGTTTTTTAAGCCCAGCAGGTTTTATCTCTGTCCAGTTCTTACTATCTGAAATTCAGTTTTTTCTTTTTATTCAGGTGCAAAGAAGAAGAGTCTAGAAACATTTCTTAGCCATTTTGACTTACTCTTTTGAGAACTGTCTGTTCATATTTATTATCCATTATTTGAATGAGTCTTTTTTTGACCCTTGATTTTTTTAGTTCTTTATATATTCAGCCTCCTTCAGCTGTCTAGCTGGCAAGATTCTCTCCCTTCCTATAAATTTCTCTTCATTCAGTCGGTCTACAGAAGCTTTTCAGTGTTATGAGGTCCCACTTGTCAGTTGCTAGCTTTAAATTCTTAGACAAATGGAGTCCTATTCAGAAACTCATTTTCTCTACCTATATCCTGTAGGGAACTGCCTGTTTTCATCTAGCAGTTTCAGTGTTTCAGGTTTTACATTTAGGTCTTTGATCCATTTGCAGTTAGTTTTTGTGCAAGGTGATAGACAGATATGATCCTCATTTTGTTTTTCTACATATGGACTTCCAGTTTTCCCAGCACTGTTTCTTGAAGATGCCATCTTTTCTTTACTGTATGTTTTTGGCATCTTTTTCAGATATCAGAAGGTGGTTGTAGGCACATGTCCTCCTGTTTCCTTTTTCTTTGTTCTGTTGGTCTGTGTGTCTCTTTTTGTGCCTTTACCTTACTCCGGCTCTATAATGTATCTTGTGATCTGGAATGACAATTCCTCTAGAAATTTTGCAGTCGCTTTGGCTGTTTAGGTTATTGTATGATTCTGTATAGATTTTAGAAATTTTTTTTCTATTTCTGTGAATAAGATGGGATTTTGATTGTGATTGCATTGAATCTGTAAACTTTTTTGTATAATGGCAATTTTTACAATATTCTATGTAAACTATATAGCATGAACATGGGACGATTTATATTTTTTAGTGTCTTCAGTCTCTTTAAAGGTTTGAAGTTTTTGTTGTATAGGTCTTTTTTATCTCTCTGGTTATTATTTAGATTTTTTTTTCTTCTAGGCTATTGTGAATGGGAATGTGTGTATGCTTTCATATTGTATTTATTCTTCCTATATAGACAAGTGATTAATTTTTTTTGTAAATTGATTCTATATCCTGTCACTTTGCTAAAATTTCTGGAACAATTTTTGTCTCTTCTGTATAGTATATCATTTGCAAATAGGGATAATTTCTAATTTTTTTCCCTTGCCTTATTGCTCCAACTGGTGTTTTAAGGAATATATTGAGCTGGGCAGTGGTGGCGCATGCCTTTAATCCCAGCACTTGGGAGGCAGAGGCAGGTGGATTTCTGAGTTCGAAGCCAGTCTGGTCTACAGAGTGAGTTCTAGGACAGCCAGGGCTATACAGAGAGAGAAATAAAAAAAAAAAAGGAATATATTGAAAGGGAATGGTAGGCAACACTGTATAGTTACTGATTTCAGTATGATTCCTTTGATTTTTCCCCCCATTTAGGATAAATGTTGGCTATGGGTTTGTCATCTATAGTCTTTATTATGTTATGTTCCCTCCCTCCAGTCTTTCTCTAGCACTAAAGGCATATTGGATTTTGTCAAAGCCCTTTCTGTATCAACTGAGATGATCATCATGTTATTTTTGTCTTTAGGTTCATTTATTTTATTTACTAAATTATTGTCTTGAATGTCTTAAACTACTCCTATATCCCTGGATAAAGCCAACGTGATCATGTTGGACGATTTTTTTTTTTTTTTTTTTTTTTTTTTTTTTTTTTTTTTTTTTTTTTTTTTTTTTTTTGGTATGCTTGTCTTTGATTTGGCAGTATTTTATTCAAGATTTCTTTCTGAATTGATGTTTATCAGGGATATTGGCCTGTAGTTTTTTTAATTTGGTATTAGAGTGATACTGGTTTTTATTATTGATTTTGAAGTACTTCTCTTTCTTTTTTCTTCCTTCATTTATTTGCTTTTAATAATTTAAGAAGTGTTTGCCATAAATCTTTAAAAGTCTGGTAGAATTCATCTAGACTTAGTGCTTGGCTTTTGTTGTTGTTTGCTAGCTTGCTTGTTTTACCATTTTGCCTCATGTGTTCAAGGTTGGTTTAAGTGGTTGATCTCTTGGTTTAACTTTGGTGGTTTGGATCAATTTAAAAATCCTTCCATTTCTTTCAGGTTTTCCAGACTAAAGGAATACAGGTTTTAAAAGTAATCCCTTCTAATATTCCGGACTTCTTTTGTGTCTGTTACAATGTTTCTTTGTTCATTTCTGATTCTGTTGATTCTGGTCCTCTGTTTCTTTTGGTTAGTTGGACAACAGAGTGTTGATACAAATTATCTGTTCATAGAACCAGGTCTTCTATTCATTCTTTGTATTGTATTATTTGTTTCTGTTTCATTAATTTTTACTTTGGTTTTAATTATTACTTGCTGTCAACTGGGCTTGGTCTGTTCATATTTTTTTTTCCAAATTCTTTTTTTTTTTTTTTT
>NW_022196894.1:13176401-13179356 GCF_008632895.1 Mastomys coucha | reverse complement strand
ACAAACCCCTGTTGCCTCCCACTTCCCCATGCCTGCCACCCCGCCCTCTCCCACTTTCTGGCCCTCGCGTTCCCCTACACTGGGGCACAGAACCTTCATAGGGCCGAGGTCCTCTCCTTCTATTGATGATCGAATTTGCAATCCTCTACTATACACATGCTGCCAGAACAATCAGACACCTCCATGTGCAGTCCTTGGTTGGTGGTTGAGACCCTGGGGGCATAAATTTCCCTATTAGGACTGTATTTAATGTCTCCCAGAGGTTTTGGGGCACTTGTTTTCAAATTTTCTTTCTTAAATTCTTCTTTCACCCATTCATCATTTATTAATGAGTTGCTTAATATCTAGGAGTTTGTGCACTTATTAGAGAAGTTTCCTCTTCTTATTTTTATTGTGTTATAGTTTCTATTAAGGATAATTTTGGCTGTTAACTTGACTACATCTGAAATCAGCTTGATCACAGATGTTAGGCATGCCTGTGGGGGATTTTCTTAATAGATTATTTCAAACAGGAAGACTAATGCTAAAGAAGACAATAAGTATGAGTCACACCTGTTGGTAGCTCACATAAAAGGGCATGGAAGAAATTTTGCCTTTTGCCTGCTTGCTCTCACTCTTGCTGGCAAGTTCATTTATCTTACTAATGAGGTATTCTTTTGCTGGTATTAGAACATACTTCAGAATTCCAATATAGACTGAAGATCCAACTGCTTTCCAGGAATCCTTCAAAGACTTCAGTGGCAGAGGCTAGGACTGCTAAGTCATCCAGGCCTGTGAATTTAACAACTATAAGGTTCTTGTCCTTTCCATTTCTAGACAGTCATTGTTGGACTAAGCAGGGTATAGCATGTAAGCCAGTCTAATAAATTCCATATATACATGTACACATGTATGTATGTATGTATGTGTGTGTATGTATGTATATATATATATATATATATATATATATATATATATATATATATATTTAGTGCTGTTAACCCTGATCAATACAGTCAGATAGGATACATGAAGTACTTCAGTTTTTCTCTGTTTCTTAAGATTTGTTTTTTTTGTCTCAGAATGTGGTCTATTTTGAGAAAAGTTTCCATGGGCAACTGAGTAGAATGTACTTCAGCATTTGAATGGAATAGCCTGTAGTAGTCCATTTGAGGTATGATATCATTTTATTATGATGCTCTTAGTATTTTTAGTTTTGTTTGCTCTTTGTTTTTTGTTTTTGTCCAGATGACCTGCTTTTGGAGAAAGGAAATGCAGTATTGAAGTCATTTACTGTTAGAGGGCTGATTTTAATCTTGTCTTTAATCCCAGTAGTATGCTCCATGAAACTGGATGCACCAGGTTTAGTGCATAAATGTTTAGAATTGCAAGTCTTGGGTAGTTGTTCCCTTGATCAGAATGAAAAGCCTTTGATCTTCTCTGGCTAATTTTCATGTAAAGTCTGTTTTTTCCACTATTAGTATAGCAATGCCTGCTTGCTTCCTGGTGTCATTGATTGGAGTAACCTCTTTCATCCTTTCACTTTAAGGTGTTGATTCCCTACTCTGAGACAAAACACCATATTTGATTGCTTGGACCTCAGTTACTGGAACTGTTTAGAAACCCTGACTCTAAATACAGTCAGTCACATTCTGAGGGCTTCCGATTTCAAATTTTAGGAGGATTATATAACAATTATACTTAATTTTATTATCGTGAAGAGACACCATGACCACAGCAAAGCTAAAAAAAGGAAAACATTTAACTAAAGGTGGCTTTCAATTCAAAGGTTTAGTTGATTAAACCTCTGCTGTTCTGGGAACTGTGGCAGCATGCAGGCAGTCATGGCACTGGACAGGTAGGTAGCTAAGAGTTCTGCATCCCAATAGGCAGGCAGCAGGAAGACAGAGTGCCACCAGGCTTGGTCTGGGCTTCTGAAACCACAAAGCCCATCCCCCACAACACACTTCTTCTAATAAGGCCACACTTTCCAACAATGCCACTCCCTATGGGTCTGTGGAGGTCATTTTCATCTAAACCAACAGACACACACACATGAAGGACACAAAAGCAAAGAAAGTGATAATGAATTTATATCAGAGAGGTGTGTCTTTGCACCATGTTGCAGCTCAAAATCTCCAAGAATAAACAGGCACTCAGGTTGATCAAGAAGAGAGTGGGGTGCACACTCACACCACCAGAAGAAGCACAAAGAGAAGAGAGAGAGAGAGATTTGGCCACATCAAGGAATGTAGCTGCTAAGGACTGATCCTACCCTACTTGTCTCCTCCCTCAATTAATAACATTTTTAAAAATTATATAGTCAGGTTTATGAAATAAAACTAAAAAACGAATACAAAATTCTGAATAGAGGGGTGAGGAGGTACATGTTTCCTAAAAAGGAAAGACTCTTAACTAGTATTAGATTATCAGTATGCAACAACAGATGTTGACTGTATGGAACAGTATTGAACATGTGGAGCTCTTGGGAAATGTTGATTGAAAATGCCTATTTTCCTCCATGTCATATTTTTTAAGTAGGAGGTGTTATGGTTTGAATTTTGTCCCCAGTGTGGTTTGGAGGTGCTTCCTTAAAGAGGTAGTGGGAGTTTGCAGGTTCATTGTGGGTACTGCCCTTAGGAAGGTATTAGTGCTGGCTTTATGGAGATAGTTGTCAGGAGAGAGTCTTCTGAGCCTGGGCATATGCCTGAGGTACTCTAAATTAGTACACTGTAGATGTACTTGTACCTTCATATTTACTCCATGCACTGTACATCAATGGTTGAAGGATATTTGGTATGTGTTATCTGCAATGACATTTTATTTGGCTTTTGTATTACTTTTTTCTGTTGCTGTGATTAAAACTTACGGAAGGAACAGTTTATTTGGGTTTTCAGTTAAAGGGATACTGTGCCGCGCCAATCACCCTGACCAGCAGGGAAGAAAGACTAGCACACCAGTTCCTTCCAGCAACAG
>NW_022196894.1:13175622-13175820 GCF_008632895.1 Mastomys coucha | reverse complement strand
TCCAGGGGTGCAAGGGCTGTCCAAGCCTAGGAGACTTATGGGGTCACAAGTGGTTACTGCTTCAATGCTAACAACCATGCTTGGGGAGATAGACCAGCCTCAATGGCTTGAAAGGCACGCACCACCAGAACCCTCTCACGTCTCTGGGCTCTTGCCATCCGACAGATGCAAAATAGGCAGAGTGCACAGACACCTACT
>NW_022196894.1:13132799-13175323 GCF_008632895.1 Mastomys coucha | reverse complement strand
AAGCTGTTGCCAGGGTTAACATTAACCAGAAACAGGTGGCTAGTATCTCCCAAGCTGAATTCTCCCACTCCCGCATAGGGCTGCTTGCTGAACGCAGCTCTTCCACGACCTTAAAACAGCGCTGATCTTCCAAACAGCTCCTAAAGAGCTTCCACACAGGTCTTAACAGCTTTTGAAGAGTCAGAAAAATTGAGTTTGATAATAACAACTCTGGGAAAGCCAGAAAAATTGAATACAAAGCGCCCATGGCTATTTTTGTTACTTTTACTTTTTTTGTTACTTTTCTTTTACTTTCAGTTCACTACTCTTTATAGCCTCTACTTCCGAGGACCTTGATATATGAAGCCTCCTTCTGAGGACCTTAATATAAAAGAACAAACTGGAATTAACAGAGTTAGACATGAACAGGGAAACATTTATAAGAGACACCAAGGAAATTCAGAATATTGAATAGAAATATCTTTAAAACCTGTACTCCATGAAGTGGAAAATATAAATGGAAGGGATGATTTTCTAGAGTTATTGAAACCACCCAAATTAAATCAAGGGTCTCAACAACCCGAAACAACTGAAGAGATTGAAATATTAATAAGCTTCCCAGCTTTCCCCTCCCCCCACAGTGTTTCTCTTTGTATAGCTTTGGCTATTCTGGAACTCACTCTGTAGCCCAGGCTGGCCTCAAACTCTCAAAGATCTGTGTGCCTCTGCCTCCTGAGTAATGGGATTAAAAGCATAAGCCACCTCTTTTTTTTTTTTTTTAAAGAAAAAAAAAGGTCAGGGCTGAATGAATTTACAGTAGAATTCTACCAGACTTTCAAATATTGTCTACAATCAGTAGTTTACTTCTTAAACTGTTTAAAACAATAGACACAAGGAGCACTCCTGGATTTCTTCTATGAAGCTTATATCACTCTAATATCCAAATAATACTACCCAAACCACATAAAGATTCAATAGTAAGAGAAAACTGCAGACCAGTATTCCTAAGGAACATAGATTAAAAATACATAATAAAATAATTGCAAACAGAATGTAGAGCTACATCACACAGAGTATATACCATGACTGTGATGGTTTGTATATACTTGGCCTAGGGAATGGCACTGTTGGGAGGTGTGGCTTTGTTGGAGTAGGTGTGGCCTTGTGGGTGTGGGCTTAATACCCTTGTCCTAGCTACCTGGAAGCTGGTATACTGCTAGCAGCCTTCTGATGGAGATATAGGACTCTAGGCTCCTCCTGCACCATGCCTGCCTAGATGCTGCCATGCTCCCACCTTGATGATAATGAACTGAACCTCTGAACCTGTAAGCCAGCCCCAATTAAATATTGTCCTTGTCTTGGTCATGGTATCTGTTCACACCAGTAAAACCCTAACTAAGACAGTGACCAAGTTGACTTTATCTCTGAAATGTAGAAAAAGTGCAGCACTTGCAAATTAAAGTAATAAGTCACATAAATGGACTAAAAGACAAAAATCACAATCATTTTCCAAAGATTGACAAAACCCAACATGCTTTTATGATAAGTCTTAGAGAATATAGGGCTAGAGGAAATACAATAACAGTTATATATGAAAAAAGTACAGCCAACATCTTAATGAAGAAAAGCTTGAAGCAATTCCACAGTGTCAAGAACAAGACGGGATGGCCACTGTCCACCCCTTTTCAGTACTGTCCCCAGAATACTAGGTGAGCAATAAGGCAAGAGGAAGAAATTAAAGTAGGGAAAGAAGTCAAACTATTTGTATTTGCAGATGACAATACTATAAATTTGAGATCCCAAAAACTACCAGAAAACTTGTAGAAACCATAAACTCAGCATGGCAGTATACAGAATCAACCTTCAAAGCTTTTCTTTTTCAATAACAAACATACTAAGAAGGAGGTCATGAGCACAGTAGCCTCAAAGAAAATAAAATATCTAGGGGTAAACCCAAACAAGGAAGTGAAAGAACACTACAATGAAAACTTTTAAGCCACTGAAGACACAAAGAGAAATGCTAGAAGATGGAAAGGCATCACATGCTCATGGCATGCTAGAATTAACATTGTAAAAGTAACCATTCTACCAAAAGCTATTTACAGATTTGATTACAGGAAATATTAAATAAATGCGCCATCCCATGCTAGTGCCAGCTACTGTCTGGCCCCAGAGGTCTCCATCTTGCCGACTCCATGGCTTGCCCCAGGCAGCAATCTTCTCAGCTCTCGGTCACCTGTATCAGAGCTGCTTGTAGCTTCCCAGCCATCTGCCCCCTGCAGCTAGCTGTCACAAATCCCCTTAACCCCGTAAATCAAAGCTCTAGAATCTTATAATTATCAGTCAGTTTTATATATCAGTAAACTCTCAATTCACAGGACATCCACACAATAAATTCAGAGCCAATTGATGATACAAGCTGCCCACCTAGATTAGACAAGTTATCCCAATTATTATATCCTTTTATGATATTCATAGCTACCTGTGGCTATATAAAGCCATGTGGATAAGGTTTATCCTCTTCTCCATCCATCTTCTCTTGTCCTCCTCCTCTCTTCCTGTCCCTGTCCCTGTCCCTGTCTCTGAAACTCTTAGTTCCACCTTCCTTTTCCCTGTCCAATCACAGGTTTCTTGTATTAATATTTAAATTAATTGGGGAAAAATTCTGCTACAAGATTCAGTATAATCTCAATCAAAATCTTCATCTCATTTTTAGCAGAAATATATAAAATTACCTTAAAATTCATAGGAACCACCAAAGTCCCAAGACAGCTAAAACAATTTTGAGCAACCAAATTAAAAATCTAAACAAAAACAACCCCCTACAATGTTAGAGAGATTTTACCATTCTAGGTTTCAAGATGTACTACAGAGCCATAGAAGTAAAACCCATGTAGTACATGTACACCAATGGAACAAAATTGAAAACATAGCTTTATAACTTAACTTCATAATAGAACTACATAACTTCAGCCACATAATATTTGACAGAGATGCCAACAATATATTACAGAAAAATGAAAGCATCTTCAAAATATGGTGCTGGGGAAACTGGATGTCCACATGCAGAAGAATGAAATTAGACCTGCATCTATGACCTTGCACAAAAATTAACTCCAAATGAACCACTAAACCTGAAACCCTAACACTGCTAGAAGAAAAGATAGGCAGTGTGTCCTATCTATTTCTACATAATATAGACAGATGTAGGAAAGCACTTCCTGGATAGGACTCTGTTTGCCCAGAACTCAGGCCAACAGTTAACAAGTGTGACTTCGCAGAAACAATAAAGTGGGTGAAGAGAAAGTGCACAGAGTGGAATACAGTCTTTGCTAGCTATACACCTGACAGGGAATTAATATCTAGAATAGATAATGGACTTTAAAAAAAGTCAAAACAACAACAACAAACAAATTACCCACTTAAAAAGTAGGCCTGGGACCTGAATAAAGAGTTCTCCAAAGAAGAAAAAAGAATAGCTAAGAAATATCTCAAGAAATGTTCATTGTTCCTAGTAATTAGAGGAATGCAAATCAAAACAGTGTAGAGATTTCTTCTTACCCCAGTCAGGATGGCAATGATCAAAACTGACAACAAATACTGAAGGGGATGCAGGGCTATGGGGACCCTCATTCACTGTTGGTAGGACTGCGAACTGGTGTAGCCACTGTGGAAATGAATTCCCAAATTTAACAAATAAACCCACCATGTGACCCACTATCCAACTCCTGGGCATATGTCCAACAGTCCACATTCTACTCCACAGACACTTATTCAGCCGTGTTCATTGCTTGTCTAGTCATAGTACCTAGGATGGAAACTATCTAAATGTTGTACAACTAAGGAATGGGTAATGGAAATGTGGTACATATACACTATGGAATTTTTTCTTTGAGTGAGGTAACCCGAGAAATACAAATGAAACATGTTCTTTCTCTCTTCAAAGACTAGCTCTAAATCTTCAGACATGAATAACATAGACTTTACTACAGAAAGTAGGAAAGTACAACAGGACCATTGTTGCAGTAGGGGAGGATAGGGATGGAGATCAACAGAGAAGGGGATATCAGGGTACAAGTATTCATATCATGGAAATGGGAAGAAGGGGGAGGAGATAAATATAGAAGATGGTGGGAAGAGGGTAAAATAGCCATAAGGATGATAAAGCCATAAGGGAATGGGATGGGGCTTCTTAGGGAGAGGGGAGAGATAAATACAAAAGAAGGTGAAGGAGGGTAAAGTGGAATAATGTAATACAAGTGATTTGACAATGGAAATGGGGAAATAGGGGCTCCTTAGGGAATGGAAAGGAGGTCAATACAGAAGAGGGATGGAGGTAAAATAACAATATGGATGTCTGAAAAAGCCACAAGGAATCATGCTATTCACTATTTATCTGAGGATGAAAAAAATGCAATTCAGTATAAACTATATCTAGTTTTATTGAACTTTTCTCATCTGTGCTGATGGCACTCCCTCTAGAAATCACAGGCCATCTAACAACACTCCCCCCAACATAGACACATGCACACAATAACTCTAATACCAGACATGAGAAATCTTCTTTTCAGTTATTGGCTAACCCTTTCTAAAACTTTGAAAGCATACAGCCTGTTGCTATTGCCATTGGTTAACCCCCAAAGGTGGAAAGTAAGTCCTTATTGCTGAAGACACCATGTACTTCAAGTAACAGGATCCAGAAAATCCTGAGCTGAAACTAACTTCAATACTGTGTTCCCAAGGCATAGTTTTCATGGTACCAGAAGACTCCAGAGCAGTTATTTAAATGTGAGGGGCCACTGGCAGTTCTACCCAGCTGTGTAACTAATGGCTCTGTGATTGCACTTATGATTCACTCAACAAGCGGGATATATGCCTGGTACTGGAAACCTAGCTACTTAATCAGTGCTGGTGAAATTGTAGTCACTGGAGGAGAATCTATAACCACTAACTTACTAATCCAGCATAATCCCTATCAGCAACCATAAACATTTGTCCTTATACCTATAGATATGTGTAGTCTTCACTTATCATCAAGGAAAGTTGTTTTTGCAACAGATAGAGACCACTATAGAAAACTACAACCAACTGATAAACAGAGCTGTGAAGCCCATTCCCAATGGATACATCTACAAAACACTCCCACACCTAAAGCCTTGGGAGTAGGAACAGAAAGTTTGTAAGAGACAAGGATCAGGGACTTCTGTGAGATGTGTCTCCTAGTAATGTCAGAAACTGTATCCATAAAAGTCTCACCAACATGACCAGATGTGAGAGCTGAACAAGGACATCAGCGGACATCCTAAATTGGATGGGGGAAGGCCCAACCCTCCAGAAAGAACTACAGGCTGGCTACTAAGTAAATCTGGAAGCAGAAGCCTTCCCCAGAGAACATTCAGCCTTGAAAACATATACACAGGGATTCAGCGGTGTGTGTGTGTGTGTGTGTGTGTGTGTGTGTACATGTACGCATGCAGTAACAACTGATGGAAATACAGGCCATAAATTTGAAAGAGAGTTGGGGGAAGGGTATATTAGAGGGACAAAAGGGGAAGGAGAACTGTTATAATTAAAATACATCTTTAAAATAACAATAAAACCTTTCCTCCCCAAATTGCTTTTGATCATGGTTGCTGGCTAGCTTTATGTCAACTTGACATAAACTGGAGTCATTTGGGAAGAAGGAACTTGAGTTGGCAATGTGACCCCACTAGATTCATCTGTGGGCAGGTCTGTAGTGCATTTTCTTGATTGATGATTGATGTGAGTAGGCCCAGCTCACTGTGGGTTATGCCCACTCTGGGATAGTGGTCTTGGGTGTTTTAAGAATGCAGGCTAAACAAGCCATAGGCAAGGCTCCAGGGCTTCTGCTTTAGTTCCTGCATTTGTGTTCCTGCCCTGACATCCTTGAATGGTGGACTTCTAGCTTTAAGATGAAATAAACTCTTTCCAAGTTGATTTTGGTCACAGTGAGTATTGTGTCACAGCAAGAGAAAAAGCAACTAAAATAGCAAAAAGTCGAAGTTTCCATGTATTGACGTTTAGTTTTACCCAAAATGCTGTTTTAATGCACATATAGATGCTGTTTTATATTGTCCTAGGTAGGGTTTCTAATCTCTGTGAAAAACACAATGACCAAAAGCAACTTAATAGGGTTTATTTAATCTTGTAACTCAGGTTATACCCCATCACTGAAGAAAGTCACAGCTGGAACTTAGAGCACAAAATTGAAACAGAAATGATGAAGGAATACTGCCTTCTGGCTTGCTCCTTGTAGCTTGCCCAACTGCCAGAAGTGAGGGGTAGGGATGAGGGTGTGCCAGGGGAGTGGGGACAGCCCCAGCAGTTGACAGGTTCCTTAGAGGAGATAGGGAGTTGGTGAGAGAGGAGTGAATCAGGCACGTGGCTTCTTGCTGCTCTGACTGACTAGCATTCAGGTTGCTTCTTTATTTATACAGGTTTCACAGAACACAGACAGACTCATGATTATCCAAGAAGTATCGATTATATCATTTTGTCTCTGGCCATATGTTTGATTTTTCATTCATTACATGTCTGAAGTTACAAGTTCAGTCACAACTAGAAAGTACAAATAGAACAGATTTTATTATTATCAGCCCTATAACTCCAAAGAATCTAAAGAATGTCTCCTCCAAAGCAAACACATTTATTATATGACAGCCTGTCTTTAGGCTGGCAGTGTTTGCAGTTGAAAAGCACTCCAGACAAACAGAAAATATCTTTTTATGAATAACAAACACCAACACCTAACTCCTTTACTATATTGTTTCATCATCTACATTGTAAAGTAGGAGAAGTTATTTTAGTCAATCCATCTTATTTACTGAGTTCTATTCCTCTGGGGCTATACCCTGTATGATCCCATCTTTAAACTTCATTTTCAGAGTGCTCTAAGCATACTGTAAAAGGAGGCCATGAATCTGTAACCTATTCTCCTGGCCAGTTGGGGTTTGTCAACTATTTCTATGCTTATCCTGTTCCAGTAATACTATTTGAGTTTGCTTGAGGGTGGATACCCCAAGATTTCTGGAGTCATGGCCTCAGAACTTTCTTGGAAAGACATAAAATGAATCATAATGCAGAAAGTTCCCAAGAATGCAGAGACCAAAACCCCAAATCGAGAGACAGAGCGACAGTGATGGCAGCATTCGGCTCAGCGCTGCTGAACTATCACAGCTGCACCAGCTTCATGACTTGGCCGTTTCCAGTGGCTGTGGCTGTGCCACTTGGCCTGCCTTCTTAAACAAGCTCACTGAGCTTGGCCCTCTGCATCAGTAATTAATCTAGTAATGTCCAACAGAGTAGCCTATGGGCAATCAGATTAAAGTATTTTCTCCTTTTAAGATTCCTCTTCCCAGACAACTCTGGTTTATGGCAAGTTGACAAAAACTAACCAGGAGATATATTATTAGAGAATGTAATTCCTGTTGACTACATTAAAAATAAAGTTAGTAATGCGCCATTTAAGTGAAATAACTGTTACCTATATGATACAAGTTTTAAGACTCAAAAGAGTATCAGAAACATAAAACAATTTGGGGAAGGGGACTGCTTTTCATGGATTTCACTTTTAAGTGTGGGCTTTTTTCCTATTTGAGTTGTTTTGCTGTTTGTTTGCTGCTTTGTTAATGTAGTCTGTTTAGAGAAGTCATTTATTTTGCTCTTGTGTGATCCCTTTTCAGAGCAGTGGGAAGAGCTCAGTGCTGGAAAGCCTAGTGGGACGGGACCTTCTTCCTAGAGGGACTGGTGTGGTCACCCGGAGACCTCTGATTCTGCAGCTGGTCCACGTTTCACCGGAAGACAAAAGAAAAACAACAGGAGAAGAAAATGGTAAATTTCAGAGCTGGAGTAAGAATTATTTTAAAATGTTACTCCTTTTTTTTTTTCCTATTTTCAAGATATGGTTTTAAGAGTAAAAAACATGATTAGTGATTTAGGAAATAATAGCTATAGCAAAGTCAGAAATCTTGAGTGGTGGTATCAATATTTAATATATGAACACTTGGGAAGCAGAGACAGGTGGATCCCTAAGTTAAGGCCAGGCTGGTCTACAGAGTAAGTTCTAGAACAGATAAGGCTACACAGAGAAAAAAAAACCAAGACACACAAAATAATTTTTATTGATTTGAAATGCTGAGTAAAGTTGAAGCTTCTTATTATACTTGCCCTGTCTCACTAATTTGAATTACACAATGCTTTAGTCTAAGAGAAAAGCTGTTACAGAAAGATCACTTGGTTTTGTGAGATAAGGTAGTCCAAACTGGCTTCAGGACTACCATACAGCTAAGAATGACCTCAAACTTGAGATCCTCCTGCCTCTTCCTCCCAATTACCTGATTACAAACATATGCTACTAATGTCCAGTTATAGGAAGAGATTTAATTTAAAAATATAACTAATTTTATTCTTCTTATAGTAAGGCTCGCTTCTCTTTCATATACTATTTGATATTTTAAAGGTCCTCCCTTTTGCCATGTTCTGTTTATACTACCTAAACTGAGGGTTTTTTTTTAAATAGATGATATGAATAGTAAGACCAGAGTATGAGTATATTTATGGATTTATATAGCTGAATCTTTTAAAACAAAATATTTGAAGAAATGTTCTTTATTCAGAAATTTTAAATTGTTTATGATACATATTTCATCCTATATTAATATTATTAGTGAGTTTTGGAGTGTTTGAGAATAATCCACTCAGTATCCTGTTCAGTTCAATGGCCGACTTAGACTGTCTCCTAACATTCTGTAAAATTACTGACTTTCAGAGAGTGTCTGTAGGGATCTCTATAGCTGTTCTGTACTGCAGGGATTTGTTTCCAGTGTACTTTTGTCTTGTTTATCATCTGACCTGAGTTGAGATGATAGATAGTATCATGTCTAATTTTTTTCCCCTGTTCATCATGGAAGATATTGGTGGTGATGTCTCTGATTTCATTTTAAAGTAGGTGGAAAAACTTGTTGTGAGCATCTTTAAAACAGGGACTCCAAAATAACTGAAGAGAGTTCAAGAGCTTGTAGATGTTAGTAAATAGTATTTTATAACAGATGATCAGCTATATAGGAACCCTTTAATTACTAGGTATTTTCTTCATAAACTAGTTATTTATATTTTAACATTTACTATTGACATTCTTTTTGTTTTACTTATTTTGTGAGAAAGTTGGCTACATAGCCCTTACAGGCTTATAAAAGTTTGAACCTTTAATCATTTTTGGCTGACCTGTTGCTTGGCCTCAAATATCTAGAATAAAATTTTCAGGCCGGGCAGTGGTGGCGCACGCCTTTAATCACAGCATTTGGGAGGCAGAGGCAGGCAGAGGCAGGCAGATTCCAGAGTTTGAGGCCAACCTGGTCTACAGAGTGAGGTCCAGGACAGCCAGGGCTATACAGAGAAACCCTGTCTCAGGGAAAAAAAAAAAAAAAATTGCAGTATTTTGTCCTCACCAGTTACATCAAACACATTACCTAAAACCTTAAACCAAGACTTTGAGAAACTTAGGGCTTTAGGTCTTTTTTTTTTCCTCAGCCATTTCGAAATGGCTGTATCAGAGATGTGATGTTTCCTTAAATAATTGTTGCTTGTAAAGAAAGAGTTTAGACATGTTGGCTCCTTGGTATCACCTTGCTGCTTATATGCCTAGCATGTTTTGTTGATGTGGGGAAAGGTGAGTAAAACTGCACGTTTTTATCAGTACATTTATTATTCCTGAGCTTAGACCCCGCTACATATGTGTGTGTTTACATACATTTGTGAATACATATATGTGTCTTTGCATATAAAGAAAAATATCTATTGTGCTCCCACTTATATCACTTATAGTGATATCTACTTTTGAGTACAAAATAGATGCAAATTTGAGTATTAAATTTCATTCTTATACTACCATAATTCTTTGGCTTCCTTTTTCTAAGTTTTTTTTTCTTTTAACATTCCTATTTTATGTGTGGATATGGTATGTGTGTGCTATGGTAAGTGTGCTCCATTCTGAAGACGGCTTTGGAGAATTGGTTATCTCCTACCATGTGGGTCCTGGGGCTGGAACTCAGGAAATCAGGCTAGGCAGCAGGCCTCCCCTCTTGAGCCACCTTGCTGCTATCCTTACCTTCTAATCAAAGCCTCTTGCTTCTCTACATAAGCAGTTTAGGCTTATCAAATCATTCTGACCTTGTGCAAATCAAGAACTAATAAAACAGATTAACATTTGGGTTTAAAAACATGAACAGTGAGAGAATAGTTTAGAAAAAAGCATAACAAATAAAAGCCATTAAAAAGTTAACAACAGCCAGGCAGTGGTGGCTCACGCCTTTAATCCTAGCACTTGGGAGGCAGAGACAGGTGGATTTCTGAGTTTGAGGCCAGCCTGGTCTACAGAGTGAGTTCCAGGACAGCCAGGGCTACACAGAGAAACCCTGTCTCGAAAAACCAAAAAGAAAAAAAAAATTAACAACAAACCCAAACCTTTTTGTATATGGGTCTTTTTATTTATTTTTTTTACAGTTCCACTTTTATTTGTTTACTTTCTATTAGTTTAAATTTATGAAGAGTATAGCCTCTCAGATTCTATCCAGTGGCCTTTACAGGAACTTCACTTTGGAATTAAGAACTAACTATTCCACTGTTTCTATGGACCTGAGTTACCAAGATTACTCTTTATTTTGTTCAGGTTGCCTCCAGGAGTCAGTATTGTTTTTTGCTTTATATATGTAATTGCATCTCTTGCATAAAAGAATTCAGTTTCATCTTGTGAATAAAACCTTATTATTAAAGCTCCTTGAGGTTTTTTTATATCAGAGGCCCAGTTACTAATAATGAGTTAAGAGCAGCACATTGTAAGATGAAACAAAGTATAATTTTAAACTGAGGTGTATGAAAGCTGGCTGAAGTATTTTGTGTTTAAATGTATATAATAATAGGAAATACAAGAATTGTGACGGAAGATTCCTGTTGGAATGAGTTCATGCATTTGAAGTTCTGTGGAGTTTTGCTAAGTGCAATTTATATTTCAAAGAAAAAATCCTTATGAACAGTCATTTTTAGCAAATAGCATTTACTTACTAATTCTGAAAGTTTCAGAGGATGTGCTTATCATATTTCCTAGGCTCTTTTAAACCAGACAGTTTATCTTTTCCCACAATAGGCTTTCAAATATCTCAGGCAAACTTTTTGAGAGTAAAATGAAAATTCATTTACTAAAATTCTTAAAAAGTTGAAGCATCACACACAATGTGCAGATCATTGGTACATAAAATATATTTGTTCTTATAATTCTAATAAGTTTTGAATAATTAAATGCTTTGCACATTTGAAGTGTAATTGTGTTTCTACACATTTGAGTGTTTTAAAAGTTTTAAGTTTTAGGGATAAGCACTAAAATTACTTTGTGCTATTTCTCTTTAACTACAGACCCTGCCACATGGAAAAACTCAAGACACCTTTCTAAAGGTTTCCTTTATCCATTTGTTTTTAGCCCTCCCTTTTTTATTATGCCTGCATGTATGCTTATGTACCCGTACAGGCTATGTGTACCTTTTTCTTCCACTTTTATTTGCCTGTTTACATTGATTGCAGGTTTTGGGGGTTCTTGTTAGTGTTTTGGCATTGCAATAACATGCAAGCCTTTTTGGTGGTAGAATTTAATTTTTACAAAAACATAACTGAAGATACTGAAACTTTTATATAGCCAATTAAGTTAAATTACCCCTTTTGTATGTAGTCGTGCCTCTGTGAGTTCACCTAGATTAATCTGGTCTTTCAGAGGTCCTTTTCGGAAGAAGGTTCTAAGCTTCAAGTAGGTGAACATTTTATTTGCAAAAAGGTTTTATATACCTTTGTTCCAACAAAATACCTTTTACTAAATAAATATTTATGTGAAAATCTTACTTTTATTTCCAGTAACTTTTATGCATTAAATACTTTAAATCATTAAGATATTTAAGCTTCAGAATTTGGTGAAGGCAGAATAGCAGTGCTTGGGTAAAATGTCAGAGCAGACTGTGACTGGAAACTAGCTGGTGTCAGCTCCTTACAGACATATATATTTCTATTTTCATTCATTTTTGCATTCATTTCTGTTCTATAATTCCAGGGGAAAATATAGACTTGACCTTGGGAGAAATAACATTGGCAGTCTGCATTCCAAGCCAGCTACTACCCTGTCACTGAGAGCTTTATATATAGCCAATAGAAAACCAAATAGAAGACAATGATTTTAAAAAATGGAAAAATGAGTTATTTCATTCATATATTGCATGTATTTTTAACTTTAATGTTATGTACACATTTGCTGTATATTTTTTTTTTGCATTATCCAATGGGGTTTTAAATTTTTCTTTCTAGTTCTTTAAAATTTTTCATTGGATAAATTGCTTTCATATATAAGATGTATGAAGAAATTATTATAGTCACAAATAGGAAATGAACAATTTATTTGTAAAAAATAGATTTCAGATTCTGGAAGGACTTGCAGGCAACTCTACTTGAAGTTAATCCTGCCTTTGTTGTCTGTGTCGTGCTTTAAAAATGTGAATGTGTATTTAGCAGATCCTAAAATTAAAACATTTGTTAACTTGTAGTTAAAAAATTTTTTCTGTGTTATCTTTTTTTAAGTTCCTAATTATAAAACCTAATTTCCAGTCTTTAAGAAATGAGTCTTTCTTTCTCTAGGAGTTGAAGCAGAAGAATGGGGTAAATTTCTTCACACCAAAAACAAGGTAATCACTGAATAATATAATGAAATAACATAGAAAATAACATTTGCAAAGATAGTAAAGAGTAGTTTTTTTACTGGAAGTGTGTTTCTTGTTTCCTATGAAATAGAACTTTTCTCAGTAGTGCTTCTAACTGCAGTAGTTTAACTTGACTTGATTCTGCCTAATTTGGAGATCTTAAATACAGTGATATCAGGCAACTTTGAAACAAATCTTAGAAAAATGCATGGGTATGTGAGAAATGTGGACCAATTTTCTGTAGTAAATCCATATATATTCTTTAAATTTGGCCTCCACCCCTTAAGAATGTCTGATCTTATTTAGAATATGGTTCTTTTTTGTTTCAATAATTTTTAGCTTTACACAGATTTTGATGAAATTCGGCAAGAAATTGAAAATGAAACCGAAAGAATTTCAGGAAATAATAAGGTAGGCATTATTTCAAACCCGGAAGACTTTTTAAAAAGTAAATACATTGCTGAACATTTCCTGTATATAATAATATATAAGTGTATTGCACAGTCATACTCTCCCCCTCCCTGTAGTACTGATGGTGAATGTGGGGCCTGGTGCATGCTAGGTAAGTGTTCTTCCACTGAGCTATATTCTAAAGCCTTAATAATATTATTATTATTTTGAGACAGTGTCTCATGAAATTACCCAGACCAGCCTTGAACTTGGGATACTTCCTGAGTAGCTGGAAATTACAGTCTTGTGTTGCCAAGGTTGGCTTATAACTTCATAATCTTAATCTTTTTAAAAAACGAAATACTCATGCCAGGCAGTGGTGGCCACACTTTTAATTCCAGCACTTGGGAGGGAGAGGCAGGTGGATCTCCTGTGAGTTTGCAGACAGCCAAGGCTACACAGAGAAACTGTTTCAGACAACAAAACAACAACAAATTGGAGTATTCCACAAACACATAAAAACTTAGAGGTGATTAATTATCTCTCTTGGTGTCAGTTGTGGTGGTTTATATCTGAATTCCCAGGATTGGAATAGTAGAGGCCGACGGATATGAGTGCAAGGGCAGCTTGAGCTACACACTGAAATAGTTTCATAGACACTAGAGGCTAGGGATATAGCTCAGTGGTAGACTGTTTAGTGGAAAGCCATGAAGTAGATCTCCAGCAACACACAGTTTCTTTTCTATTGCTGTGATAAATGCCCTAACAAAAGCAAGGGGGAAGGAAGGTTTATTTCCCATTTACAGTCCATCATGGCAGGAAAGTCACAGCAACAAAAAATTGAGGCAGCTGCTCATATGTTCAGAATCAGAAGAGAATATTGAGTGCATGAGTACATACTAATTTCTAACTGTCTTTTTCTACATATAGCAGAGGTACTACTCAGAATTCAGATGAGTCTTTCTAATCCGAGTGATACAGACCATCTCCTACAGGCATGCCCTATGCCCAGGTGCTTTTAGTTTTTGCCAAGTCAACAGTTAACACGGATTATCTGACATGAACATATGTGCACGCACACACACACCTTAAAACTTTCCTATATATAAAATATTTCATATATACTTTGTAAACTTAATTACATAGTGCTTGTTTACAGTCAAATATTTTCTAAGAATGGGAGAATTTAAATCAAATGTCTAGGATACTTTTAATGTCAAAAATCAGCCTCATTTAAATCCTTTTTATGTCCTTTATTATAATTACTGTTTTCTTTTTATATTTATTGCTATTCTGTGTTACCTGGAGGAACATTGACCCTCACAAGTAACTTTGAGCCTAGTGATAATATTCAATATATATTTGTTGCCAGACAGCGTGGTTAAGTAGTTACTTCCTGACAGAAAGGCATTTTGCAGCAGTGTTGAGGCTGTGAGCCAGCTGAAAACATTTGTCTCTTTCAGTAACAGTGCTTTGCTGAATGTCAACCTCTAAGCTGGCACCTTGGAGTTTACTACTGTTGCCACCACATTTCCCTAAATGTCTTATACCAGCTGTCCCTGGACTATGACAGGAATATAACTAGATTATGTCAGGGATAACTTTTCATCTTGGGGGTCTGAAAATTGAGATATATTGCCTGAGCAAACTCACTATGTACAAGGTTGCCACTTGATGTTCAGATATCTGCGATCAAATTAATGGGAATAGCTTCTTATCTATTACTCTCTCAATTTAACACCATCAGTTCAGGAACATCATAATTTGGGGTAAATGAAAAATGCATTATTTTTAAGTACTTAATCTATTAAACCCTTTTTTTTAAATTGGCATATACATATAAAAAAGTGAAATGGTATAGGGAGAAGAAATTTTATATATTAGTGGTATGAGGTTTTGTAGGATAACCCTACTCGTTACTTGATTTGCTGCCTTCTCATTCATGTGATTCATTAAACTTTTATTATTGAAAGATTTTAGGACTGTAGTTTAATAAATATTTTAAGGCATCTAAAGTCTATATACTTGAATGTAGTTTACACTAGCATTTCATAATTCATTGAAATTCAAAATGACTATAATATATTTGAAACTTGTTTTTAGGGAGTGAGCCCTGAGCCAATCCATCTCAAGGTTTTCTCACCCAACGTTGTCAACCTGACACTTGTGGATTTACCGGGAATGACAAAAGTAAGGAATAGCTGTTTTTGTTTAAAGGAACGTGTTTTGTTTTCTGTTTTAACATTGACCTAATGAGAATGAGTTGATTCCACAGTTACTGTTATTATCAGATCATTTTATATTGTTGACCCCTTCTTTCTCCTTAAAATACTTTCTTTACCGTCGCTCCCAGGGTTTTGTATCTACAGTTTTATTTGTAATCTTGCTAGCCACCCCTTTTCAGTGTCTTTTGCTGGTTTCTTCTAATCTCACCAAAATCTGTAATCAAAGTTCATTTTTTTTTTGACCTCTTGTCCTCTTTAGGTTCTCATAACACAATCTAATTAGGTTGATAGTATTATCAAATCTGTAAGTGCATGAATTTGAATATGTGAACATTCAGATTATTTCCAGATACATGTACAGCTATTCACTTGGCATAGACATTTAAATATTTTAATAAGCATCATAGCTTTACCATGTCTAATACCAAATTCCTGATCTGTCTTTTAACTATGCTTGGTCCTTCTGTTATCTTCCCAATCTGAATAAATGGCACTTCCGTTGTTCCAGTTGATCAGCCAAAACCTTACAGTCATCATTGAAATTTCTTTACCTTCTATCTGCCTTCCTTTCAGCAAATCCTCTGGGCTTTCCTTATTTTTATAATATATTCAGAATTCCATCACCTCTTAAGTATATTCATGGCAGAGGTAGTAATAGCTCTTGTTATTTGACTTGGATTGTGTAATTAAAGTTACAAGATAAATAATAGATCTCTCTTGTTTTTTACTTTTAGTAACCATACTTTTTTATTAAAATGAAAATTAGATTGTCATTTCTTGGCTTAAAGTCTCTTTACTGACTCCCCAGTTACCTCTTTACCAAGAGTACAAATTTAAGTTCTTAGAAATATCTACTCCGGTCTTGTTCTCTCACTTTGTTAGTTAGTTTGTATATTTAAACATTTCAGGATGTCCTTTAACTATCTGTAGTGGTGAATGACTTTGAACTCCCTGTCTTCTACTCTCCTAGATCCTGGGATTACAGGCTACCACACTCAGTTTTTGTATTATTCACCTTTAATTTCTTCTGTTCTGGGTGTCCACCCTCGTTATTCACTCAGGATGGAATGTTCTTTCCCCAGACATCTATGTCTATTTCTTTTGTCTTTAATTTCTGCTCAGTCACCTAAACATCATTATCTAATTGAGGGTAGGTCCTGATTATTCTGTTTTTAAACATCATTTAAAGCAAGAATTTAAAAGCATCATTCCCCAGCCTCTGTTCTGTTCTGCTCTACTCTGTGTTCTTGTTAGGACTTTCTGCCACTTGGATGATGAACTTGTGTGTGCTTATTATCACTAAGACAGCTCATCTGAATGCAGTTGATACTCAGCAGTTTCTGACATGATTTATGCTATAGTGAATTTTTGATATTTGGAAGTGACATTTTGAGGCTTTGCCCAGACACCTCTATAGCACATCATTAATTTATTTTAGCTATTTGTAAGTACAGAAATAGCTGTGTTCTATGAATTAAATGCATGGAAAAGCTGATTCGATTTTGATTATAGTTCATCTTTGTTTGATCTAGGTACCTGTAGGTGATCAACCCAAGGATATTGAGCTTCAAATCAGAGAACTTATTCTTCGGTTCATCAGTAATCCCAATTCCATTATCCTTGCTGTCACTGCTGCAAATACAGATATGGCAACATCAGAAGCACTCAAGATTTCCAGAGAGGTAGATCCAGATGGTAAGGACAGATGTTTATATTTAATGGATGTTGATTTACAGTGGCAAATCTTTCCTCAAGAAAGAATTTTATTGAAAGGAGTATATCCAGTTAATAAAGATCTTAAAATGCTTTCCTACTTTTCTAATAAATTTAAATAGCAATTAAGATGGAAAATAGTTACTTGATTGCTATAAAGGATAGGCAAAAACAGTTCCCCATAAGGTCTATATTTTCAGTAGCTACACAATTATAATTTTAACATCACATTACTGTGTAAATGAAATTTCAAATTTTGAATAGCCAACATTTAAGAATAAACAACTCAAGCCGGACGATGGTGGCGCACGCCTTTAATCCCAGCACTTGAGAGGCAGTGGCAGGCGGATTTCTGAGTTTGAGGCCAGCCTGGTCTACAGAGTGAGTTCCAGGACAGCCAGGGCTACACAAACCCTGTCTCAAAAAATAAAAACAAAAAATAAATAAATAAATAACTCATAATTATATAGATTATTATGATACAGGAAATAATTATAGAATCTACTTTCTGCAGATTTTAAAAAAATACTAGACAAGCTCAGTATAGAGGAGAGTCTTTTAAGGCATCTCTTTTTACAAACGATTCATTACCCAGATTATGATCAGGTGATACCTAGGGTATTAGAGGCGTCTCTGAGCCTATATGAAATGCTAGCTTCACAAGTGAGTGGGTAATTGACCCATAAGGAAACTCTTTTGTTACCTAGATTCTTGAAGGACTAGCATGTGTTACATGTTCTTTTCTGCTTTAAAAATTAATTTCAAATAAAAATTTGATAGAAACTCTATAACTATAATTAAAAGTTCCATAATTAGTTAGGTATGGTAGTGCACACCTGTAATCCTAGGACTTGGGAGGTAAGAACAGGAAAAGGTCATCTTCAGCTACAGTGAGTTTGGGGCTAGCCATATTTAATACCCTGTATCCAAATACATACATGCATGCATACATACATACATACATACATACAATAATCATGCAGTAAGATGGAGATACATTTGATCTAGTAATCTTTTTGGGGGGAGGTTGGTTTTTTTTTTTTGTTTTCTGTTGTGTTGTTTTAAGACAGTATCTCACTATGTACCTTGGTTGGCCTGGAACTTGTGTAGATCTAAAATCCAAAATGATATAATATCAAAAATTTAGAACTGGGGCTAGAGAGATGTCAGTTGCAAATATGTTTCCAGTGCAAGAGTAGGGACCCAGCTTCACATCCCTAGAAAGCAGGCACAATGGAACACCTTGGCAAACCCAGTGCCCGAGGCAGAAGGAGAAGGGCAGACCCCTGGAGCTTACTGTTCAGCTAGTTTAGCCAATAGGTGAGTTCCAACTTCAGTGAGAGACCCTGTCTCAAAAAATAGAATGGAAGGTAATTGAGGAAGACATCCCATGTATGGTCTCTACACATGCATAGCACATACACACAGAAGCAATTAGGTGTGATTTAAAAGTAACTTGTTAATGGGGATAAGATAATGTAAAATGACTATAAGTGGTACTTTGTAGATTGGGAACAAAAGATAAATGTCCATAACTGGGAAAATGCCTATTTGAGGTTATACCTGCAGAGCAGCTGGGATTGTTACGTGTATTGATGTGGATTCCCAAAGTGCTGCACTTACTTTGGGAAAGAAGAACAACTCCAGTCAGCAATTTCATGTTACATTCTCATATGAAAACTTCTCTGGAGCCTGGGGAGCTAACACATATAATACCAGCAATCCAGGAGGCTGAGGCAAAAGGATTACAAGTTGAGGTTAGCTCAGGGAGATACAGTTTAAAAAATCTAGGGCTTAGCAGATTTTTGGTTTAGCAGATTGATTGTTTAGCAAGTGATTTGCTGCTAAGTCTGATGATCTAAAAGGAGAGAACAAACTCCCTCCAGAAGGAGGGAGCTCTGAACTCATATATATGCAGTTCTACTTAGATGCCCCTTTGACTCCTCCTACCCCCAAAATAAGTGAATAAATGAATTTTAAAAATACCCTTTTTTGGGCTAACATCTATGTTGAGTTTATTCATAGTTCCCCAAACTAAAAACAACTCAAATATTTCTCAAATCAGGAATGAATAGTACACCCATGTACTAAAATTAGTACACCCATGTAATAAAAAGCACTGTTGAACAGTGATTGCTAAAGTCTACTACAGTGTGGACAGCACTCAGATGAGTCATGGTGAATGAAAGATATTAGTGACATCCTTTCACATAACATTCTATGACATACAAAAGTAGGACTGGAAGGTGGGTTTGGTTGCTTAGCAAAAGGACATTGCTGGGTGGTAGTGCTCTTATGTATTAAAGTGGTATGTACTTGTCAGAAACAACCAAAATCTGGGGGTGTATTTCATTAATACAGTAGTTATTTAAGTTTGCCCAAGGCCATGGGTTTCTTCCCCAGCTCTGCCAAAGGGATTAGGCAGGGGCAAGATTCTACACAGTGAATAACTACAGCTCCAAGAGATTCCACACCCTCCTATTTCCTCCAAGGGTATCACCAGCACATGTGTGCATGGACAATCATGTAGATCCACACATACACACATAAAGTGGGTAGAAATGTTGACCTAAGAAATAATAAGAAATTCCTTACGGAGCTAGAGAGTTGATTCTGTGGTTAAGAACACTTGCTAATCTTCCAGAGGACCATAGTTTGGTTCCCAGCACCTATATCAGTCAGCTCACAACTGTCTATATATAACTCTAATTCCAGAGGATCCACTGCTCTCTTGTGGCCCTCCATTACCTGCACAAACATAGACACTCATATACACATAATTTTTAAAAGTTATTTTTAAAAATTACTCATGAAAACAAGTTTCAAAATTATATGCCATATTTAAATTTATTTTAGATAAAGTATGGGAAGCAAGGGGTAGAAAAATATTTAACAAAAATGGTAAAACAGGCAATGTGTTAAGTAGAACTATAGATGAAAATTTTCCTTTACTAAACTTAATGCTGTTTTTTTAATGGATCTCTCTTCCCCTTCCTTTTTATATTTACCAGGGCGCAGAACTCTAGCTGTAATCACTAAACTTGATCTCATGGATGCGGGTACTGATGCCATGGATGTATTGATGGGAAGGGTTATTCCAGTCAAGCTTGGAATAATTGGAGTAGTTAACAGGTTAGCAATTTAAATGGAATAAAGGAGCTGGAGAATTGGTTCTATGGTTAAGAACACTTGATACTCTTACAGAGGACCAGAGTTTGATTCCCAGCATACCCACATTGAGCAATTCACAAGCACTTAAAAACACAGCTCCAAGGGACCCATCACTTTCTCCTGTCCTCCAAGGATACCACCAGCAGACATGTGCTCATATAAACATGCAGATGCACACATATACACATTTTAAAGAATAGGACAAGAATCATAGCATTCTCACTTTAAAGCAAGTCTGAATTTTTGAAAATCAGTCTGAAATGTGACACTATCCTGTCTTTCCCTCCTGTTCTAATGCTTATATCGCTGCAGAGGTCAATGCACATAAAGAGATGACTTCATAATATCTCTCTTGAGTATTTTTGTGGGTTTTGGTGGTGGTGGTGGTTTTGGTTTTTTAAGTATTAACCTGTATGTGGAGGTCAGAGGACAATTAGTAGAACCTAGTTTTCTTCCTTCGATTTGGGTTTTGAGGTTTCAACTTGGGTATCAGGCTCGGCAGCAAAGTGCTTTTACACAGAGTCACTTCCAAGGCCCTTTTTACAAGTTATTCTTCCTCTCTGAGTTTTCTAATGAAAAATGTTTCTAGGGTAATCAGTAAATGAAACAGGAGATGATTTAATAATTAGCTTTTACAAAATTCTTGCCTGCTATTTAAATTATGTATAAGGGCAATTGGATAAAGAAAAAAGTATTATCTAATTTGTGCCCAATCAATAAAATTTAAAGGTAGTGGAATTTTAATGATTATTTTAACCCCATATTATTAGTAATACTGTGTAATTGTCAGAATGTAACTTGGAAACTTTAAAGATACATCCTAAAAATTACTGGCATTAAAAACTATAGAACAGAAACAAACCAACTGCTGTTGAGTATCTCTTATACAGTGAGCAGTTTGCGTCGGTATTGTTGGAATTCTCACAAGGTGGCAGGGCTAGTGTGAAGCTATGACAGTTTCTCTTAGGTCACAGATTTCTATGGTAAGGAAACTAGTTGTCAAAAGACTGAGTTCTAATTCTAGTTTCTGCATGGTCTGGATATAATAGACTTTAAATCACTCGTAATATCTTTGGCCCTCAGGTCATTTGAAAACTAAAATATTTTATTAAGTGATATATAAGGTCCATTCCAATTGTCTCTGTATGTTCCTCCATACATTCCTTTGTATATTTAAAGAAAACATACTTCTTTTCTTTTCAGGCAAGCATGTACTATATATACTACTGCATACTATATTTGTAGATAATTACACTTTAAGTTAACTTTTTAATTTTTAGTAGAAATTAGTCATCTGCCCATGGATAAAATAAAGCAGATTATGATATACTTAAGCTTGTATATCAGTCTAAAATTTACTTAAGGATACTGCTTTGCTTATGGTTAATAGAACAGTGAAGCTGATGCTGTTCATCTTTAAGTTCAGTCATACAGTTCAAATCTAGGCTGGCTGTGCCTTCCTTGGGTGAGTTCATTGACATATCAGTGCCTAGTATAAAGTGTCATGATGATGCCTGCGGTGGAGCATCACTCAAGAAGTAAGTAAACAGCCATGTGAGAAAGAAGTCAGGAGACACCATCTGATGCAGCCGCTCATCCAGAGTGGACTCTAGTTGAACAAGTTTGTTATTTTTCAACCATAGGAGCCAACTCGATATTAACAACAAGAAGAGTGTAACTGATTCAATCCGTGATGAGTATGCTTTTCTTCAAAAGAAGTACCCATCTCTTGCCAACAGAAATGGAACAAAGTATCTTGCTAGAACCCTGAATAGGTAACATTTTCACATTTTGAAGATGAAATGTTTTTGTCTTGCCAATACTTGTCCTAGAATATTCCTGTTTGTTTCATATCTTTTCATACTGTTCCCCTCCAGCCTTACTTTTGGGTTCCTGTGATGCAAATGTCTGTTTTTATTGGGATGTTTTGATATTAAATCATGTAGTCTGGAGTGAGTATTCAGATAATTTTCTTAATTGGGAAGTGGATTTTTTTTTTCAATTCAAACTCATTTCCCAAATTAAATTACTATTATATGGTTTAATACTCAAAAAGAAAATTTGTTCAAATAAAACATTTTCAGTAGTGTTTACAATCAAGGAGTAATAGCAGAAATCTTTGGGAATCCCATCAAAGAGAGTTTACATTTTGTTGAAGCCCAGACCCTCTGGAATGGAGAGTTCCAGTTAATTTAAAGTTGATCTAAGTTCCAGATAGGGGTAAATTTGCAAATGGGTCTTCCTTTCTCCTTAACAACCTCCAAAATGCTAACACCACCAGCAAAATCATTTAACTGTCCACATGACCACAAAGCACCACCAGTGATTTGGGGCTTGGAGTCTGTTCATCCCTCTGTGCACTTCATAGCCATCTATTTCTGGCTTGTTGAAGTGTCATCTAATGAAATCAAAATATGCATTTATTTTATGTGAGCCATAAGAACAGCAGCAAGCTGACTGGACAACATCAATGGCCAGTGTCAAATGCAGGAAGTTTTGGGCAACTGCCACCACAGTACCTTGACTGAGCAATTAAGAAAAATTTAATGAGATATTAGATGACTTCCAAACACTTTAGATGTCATGAATTTAGTTAAATTTTTCAGTTATCACATGGTATGCTTCAGATATCACATTTATTTATGAGAGAAATAATATGAGTTCCATACCTACTGTTCTGAATATCTACTAATGCTGTAGGAACTAAAAAGCCTTCCTTTTATTTAAGGACTAGAGTGAAGACCATTATGTCATATCCTATAAATTGAAGGGAAATGAATTTGGGTCTTAATAAAATAGAGTTATTTATACTATACTAAGTACCTGTTGTAAAAGATAACTTATTAAACCAAAAGTATAGATAGAATTGGACTGAGTAGCTTACTTTAGATTAATGTGACATAAAAACAATGCATTGTTTGTTTTATTTGTGGTTTTCTAGCAACTACTAGGCTTGGTGGGCTAAAGGTATATGTCAAAAAAATTGACCAAAACAGCCTTTGTGTAAGTTTTTTTAGACTACGGACCTCTAATTTAAAATTGCTGTATTTCTTGTTCTTGTGCTATGGTGGAGGAGCTAAAAATTTGTTTTCTTATTCTTAAGAGTTACTCAGGTGAACAGAGTACTTCTGAGTTCTCCCCTTATATTGTACAATATAAATCTCTGGTAGATTGTAACTAGATGTCCTCTAACTCACATCTGACACTATTTACATAGAGTCATTATCACAAGGCCTCAGTTTTTTATAGGATTTTCCTTCTACTTCAGATGTCAAGTGACGGCAAAAGTTATAAATGTGCTTCTTAATAGCTGTAATCCCTAGAATAGATGATAGGCTTCAGGGGATATTTATTTATGTTTGCTCATGTAAAAAATTTTTATAAAGGTCACAGGTAAACCAGTTTGAAGAGATAGATAAGGTAAGGTATCTGGAACATTGAAAAGTGTGCCAGGGCTTTACACCCTTTCTGGGCATGCCGTGCTGCACAACCTTTTTAGTTTCATGAACTCTCTGCTTGAGTTATGGCAGCTTCATTATACAGATATGATCAATTACTTCACTAGTCATTGGTGATCAAGTCATTTGGGATTGAAAATCCCAATCCTTGGTTCTTTCTAGTCTTTCTAATAACCAGCCACCAATCCTCGGACACTTTTAAGATCTGAGTACTAGAAGATTTTTCTCTTTTATACACATTTTTAATTGACTTGTTTAAAGTATCAGAATACCTAATTTTATGCTAAAACCCTGCTTTTCTAAACTTTCAGGTTACTTATGCATCATATCAGAGATTGTTTGCCAGAGCTGAAAACAAGAATAAATGTCTTAGCTGCTCAGTATCAGTCTCTTCTAAACAGTTATGGTGAACCCGTGGATGATAAAAGTGCTACTTTACTCCAGCTTATTACCAAATTTGCCACAGAGTATTGTAACACTATTGAAGGAACCGCAAAGTACATTGAAACTTCTGAGCTGTAAGTAAGAAGTTTTTGCGAAGATTTGGTTGCTTGGATTATAAGGATCTTTGAAGTGACTTAGATCATCTGTGATTTATTATTCATAATACAAGTATATAAATTTGTAGAAATGACAGGAGGAGGAGTATTATGTCAATGTTTATAAATTTTGTAAAAACATGGTAAAGTTACTGGTTTTTTAAAAAGCAACTTTTTTTTTTCTTTTTTTAAGGATAGCCCCACTGTTTCTCAAGCTGTCCTCAAACTCATGATCCTCCTGTCTCAGCTTCCTACATAGTTAGAATTGCAAGGCCATGCCATAGTGTCAGGCTTTGAAGAGTTGGGTTTTTTTTCCCCTCTAATTTTTAAAGTAAACTTCATTCCCCCTTTCTTCCCCCTTCTTCCCCATCCCCCACCTCTTCCACCCCACCCCTCACTGGCACAGCACACAAGTGGAGACCAAAAGGCAACTCGCAGAACTTGACTGTCTTCTGCCAGCCTGTGAGGTTGAGGGTTGAGCTAGGGATGGGCAAACAAACATCTTATCACCCCAGATGTCTGTCAGTGACTGATGTCACCACAGTCCGACTGGATGAGGCGAATGAGTGTATTGAGCTTGTTTACATGCACATGCAAAGTTAGCTACGGAAGTGTGGTAACCTCATAATAGCTATCTTGATGCCCACCCCATGCAGTCTTCATGGATTCTGCATTACATCACCATTTCACTTCCCTTACTAGTCTCTTATCTCCCAAGATGACTTGCAGCTGGGGGAGGGAATAATTTCTGGACTCCCTGGTGAGAATCTCCCAATTTATCTACAGCATGTTTTTTAATCTATGAGTCATGATCCCTTTGGGGGTTGACTGACTTTCATAGGGATCACCTAAGACCATCAGAAGACACATTTTTATTTTGATTCATATAGTAGCAAAATTACAATTACAAAGTAGCAACAAAAATTACTGTAGTTATGGGTGAACACAACATGAAGAATTGTATTAAAGGGTCACAGCATTAGGGAGGTTGAGATTCTCTGCTCTGTAAGGAATTGCTATAGACCTAGCTGCTTCTCTTACTCTGCTGCTCTAGTTTCCAAGTCTGTCAGGGCCCAGGCCAAGATAGCTCCTTGTTGCTCTGTAATACTTTCTAAGCTATCTCTCCAGCTTTTAACCTTTAAAATTGTATTAAGTGATTTTTCTATTGCTGTGATAGACCACCCAGACCAAGGCAACTTGCAACTTACAGTAGGGAGTAGTTTTGTTTGGCCTGATGGTTCCCGAGGGACTAGGAGTCCATCATCATTACAGTGGGGAGGCAGCAAGCAGGCATGGTACTAGAGCAGCAAGCTGGGAGTAAACTACAGTGGAGTGTAGCTTTCAAACCTCACAGCCTGCCCCCCCCAGCCCCCGTGACGTCCTTCCTCAGCAAGGCCAAATCTAAATCTATCCAAACAGTCATATCCAAACCAGCAAAAGAATAATCATGCTTAAACTAATTGGGGTATGGGTTGCTTAGGCAAGTACTCTGTGACTGAGCTGCATACCCAGCCAAGTTAATTCCTTAATACACATTAAAAAGCTTTGAGCTTAAGGACACTAATAAATTATCCTTTTTATGAGATTTATTAGAAGAGATTTCAAGTTTTAACACCATAGACAAATAGGGCAGACTGCTGCATGGGGAACAGGAGCTCCAAGGAGAGCTCAGGTCCACGTCGCAGAGTGGGTCCATTCTTACAGCTTTTAGAGGAAGGGGGATGGGAAGATTGAAGTTTTCTTCTTTTGTCCTAAAGTTGGCCATTGTTAGGTGTAGCCACTGAGAGTTCAGTTTAAAAAACAGGCCTGTGATTGACAGGCATCTCTCAGTTGGCCATAGCTGGGATTTGGTAAGGCAAGTATGTTGGTTAGTTTTATACCTACCTAATTAGAGTCACTTGGAAAGAGGAACTCTTCATTTGAGACAGTGCACCCATAGGATTGGCTATACACAAGTTTGTTGAGCATTTTCTTGATTGATGTGGGAATGCTTAGCCCATTTTGGATAGTGGTCCTGAGTTCTGTAAAAACATAGGTTAAGCGAACCAATAAAGCACACTCCTCCATGACCTCTTGCCCCAATTCATGTCTTGAGTCCCTGCCCTGACCCCTCTTTATGAGGGACTGTAAGCTGTAAGGGAAAGTAACCCTTTTTTCCCCAAAATGCTTCTGGTCATGGTGTTTATCACAACAATAGAGACCTAAGACAGAGGGGTTAGATCTAGAAATAAAGTTAGTGTCTACATTTATCATTGTTGAACAGGTACGGAAGAGCTTTACATGGTGGTCTGGGCATGGCTAGCAGCACATATATAATTGGGAGTAAAAATGCAGATAAATAAAAACAAAATTACCATTAATTTAACCAACCAGAGATTATTATCTCTGCTGTTTTGCTTTAACTTACACATTACACATCTGCTGTAAGGCAGATAAATGCCTATATTTTATCATGTGCTATACATACTATCTTGGGATCATTTCTTCAAATCAGTATGTCACAAACAACTTACTGCCAGCAGTATATAAAAATACATGACCCTAAACATACTATTTCCCCATCCCCCCTTTCCCTCCCTCTTCTGTCCATATACTCAGTAAAAAAGAAAAAAAAAAAACTTTAGATTTAAGGATAGAGACATACAAGAAGTTGCCAACAAATATATAGAGAAGTCCCTTGAATCTCTCTCCCAGTGTATATGCATCATAATGAAAACATCATCTATGTGGTACTGGTTTTATAGGTATAATGAATGCAAGGGAGAGCAGGGTAATAGGAGCTTATGCTAATGTTGGAAAGCGTCTGAGGCCAAACTGACAAGACTGGTTCTCTACAGGAAGGGACTGAGTAGTTAATAAGTTAGTAAGTGAGGCTCCGAAGGTGAAGCCCAAGCTGCATTGGAGCCCTGAATATTTGAAATGCCAAAACTGTTGGCCACCTAACAAGCTGCAGGCCTAAGAAAGGTTTGTGTATTGTCGGTAGCAGAGCTGGAGGGTGGGGTCACCATCCTGAGCCCAGATGCTGGACATGGAGCCACAGGATTTGGTGTTTACCTTGCTAGGTGTCAGTTTTGCTTTGATCTCATCCTGCTGTTTTTTCTTCCTCCCTCTATAACTAGGCAGACTAAGAATGATATTTACATATATAAAGTTTTCAAATAAAAAATTTAGTATTTCATGACATTGGAAATTATATAAAATTTAAATGTAAGGCTATATGTTTTATTATAGCATACCTATATTCAAGTCATTTTTTATAGATTGTTTTTGTACTTACTGGCAGATTTCCCAATAAACACCATTGAGGTACACAGTACAAAATCAACATAAAAAATCTTTAATATATATCAACAATGTACTCTCAAATAAAGAAATTAGGAAAAATACCCTATTCAGATAATTCAAAAAATTAAATATTCATTATTTAATGATTTTGTTAAACTATTTTAGATGAACTTCAAGACACTTAAAAGGGGAAATCTTGCTCCTGGATTGACAAAATTAATGTTATGAAAATGGCCATGAAACCAAAATTAATTTACAGATTTAATGGAATATTATCAAAATTTGATATCATACTTGATGGAATTCAATACAAGATTTTTATGGACCCACAAGGCCACATGCCAAGCTCAGATTATACTGTAGAGCTATAGTGATAAAGACAATCTGGTACTGGCATAAAAAACTGACAACCAATAGAGTAGAACAGAAGACCCAGAATTAAAATGAGAACACTATGCCTGGTTAATTTTTGACAGTGGCAAAAACATTCATTTGAAAGAAGCCTGTTCTACAAGTAGTGCTAGCAAAATTGGATGTCCACAAGCAGAATGAATTCAAGTTCTTTCACCTTATACAAAAAATGAATTCAAAATGGATCAAAGACCACTGAAACTTCTAGAGGAAAACATAAGGAGTCCCCTTCAAGACACTGGAGTAGACAAGAACTTTCTGAATAGAACACCAAAACATAGGACCTAGTCCCAGTTATCAACATATGGGGACTGCATGAAAATAGAAGTGTCTACAGCAAAAGGAACTATCAGCAGAGCAAACAGCCCATAGAATAGGGAAACAAACAAACAAACAAATGTTACTAGCTATACTTCCAAAAAAGATGCTAATACCAGAATTTATAATGAATTGCAACAACTAAATACCAAGGATATAAAATCCTAATCAGCAAGTGGGCAAATAAATGGAATAGTTTTAACAAAACCACACATATGGTCAGTCAATAATTATTTTAAAAAGTGTTCATAATTTTGAGATACTACCTCACCCTAGTCAGAGTGGTCTTTATCAACAAATTTGACAGAGTGTTAGAAAGAGAGGATTCCTTATTCACTGTTCATGGGAGGTGCAATTAATACATCCATTGTGAAAAGGAGCTTGTATATTTTTCAAAAAATTAAAAATAGTACTACCATATGACCCAGCTCCTTCACTCTGTGACATATACCCAGAGAACTTCATGACCTACCAGAAAGATAATTGTAATAATCTATGTATATTATTGCTTAATTCAATAAAGAGTTGGAATCAACCTTATCTATCAACAGATAAATGTATAATTTATAAACATATATATACATATATATATGGAATAAATACTACTTAGCTCTAAAGGAAAAAAAATCACAATTTGAAAGAAATTTAATAGATTTAAAACATACTTCAAGTGTATATATTAAGAGAAACCCTTATTCATTGTTGTGGGGATATAAATTTATACAACCATTGAGTTTTTGATAAGGCTTTGTCAGAAAATGAAACAGCCTTAAAGCTTAAAGAAGGACTTGTAGCTCGTTTTCTTTATAGTAACGCATATTCATATAATTCATTGCTTTTCAGATGCGGTGGTGCTAGAATTTGTTATATTTTCCATGAGACTTTTGGGCGAACCTTAGAATCTGTTGATCCACTAGGTGGCCTTAACACTATTGACATCTTGACTGCCATTAGAAATGCTACTGTGAGTATACCTAACAACAGAAGGTTAAAACTACATTTGCTTAAGCATATTTTAAATTGATGTACAGTTTATTTTATCCTCATACTTGAAATATTTTTTAGGAAAAAAGCACAAAAATGAGATTGTTTTTTGAATCCTTTGGAAGACTTGAGATTGTACATAGCTATAATAAGAAGCTAAGTTTTGTGGTTTCAGGGCCCCCGTCCTGCTCTTTTTGTGCCTGAAGTTTCATTTGAGTTACTGGTCAAACGTCAGATTAAGCGTCTAGAAGAGCCCAGCCTCCGGTGTGTGGAACTGGTCCATGAGGAGATGCAAAGGATCATTCAGCATTGCAGCAATTACAGTACACAGGTATGTTGAGCGGGACAGGGCTCACCACATAGTTCTGTTTTCGTAGAATGGGAGGAAATGAGCTCAAAGTAAAACCATTAGCTTTCTTACCTAAGACCGATTTGAAATGCTATTTTTAAATGTAAGATCCAAATCTAACTCAGTACTTCAGTGATTATTTCACTTCCAGTTAGACAGACTAACATTTTTACTTCTTAATTACATACAGGAATTGTTACGGTTCCCTAAACTTCATGATGCCATAGTTGAAGTAGTGACTTGTCTTCTTCGTAAAAGGTTGCCCGTGACAAATGAAATGGTGAGCTATTGTCTTGTTTGAGTTGCCATATTTTCATGAGGGCAGAATATTGTTGACTTTCTTGAGCTTCTGTTCTGTGCTCTTATTGATTGTTGTGAGAACTCCTGTCTCTGGACTCAGGAACCAGACCTTTACAGCAAGCTTACTTTTATTTTGAAGCACACCGGGGTAATTTGGCCTCTTCCACATTTTTTGTTCTATATCCTAATGATAGCAGTTAATTATTCCTATAGTGAGCTGTAGCAGTCCACTCCCATCCCCATAAAAATGCTGAAATTGAAATTACACTTATGCCCAGTAGCTAACAGGACTAAGTGGATAGCAGGGTTTGTTGTTTGTCTTCCTTCTGGCCACTGAAAAGGCACTTGCGCCTCACTTGAAGCGCACTAATGGTATCCTTGGAAGTCTTGGTGAGTGGCTGCTGAGTGGTTCCTTCTGTAGCAGGGTTACTGTTGAGTCAGAAGCCTAAACCTCATCTCACCTCTACCCACAACATCCCAGAATCACTGAAACTTCACGTTGGCTTGAGACAGTACAGGGCCGTCATGGGAGCCTTGGTTCCTCTTGTATGACCTCCATATTTTTACGTGTACCTTGTTATTTAACTTGGCCAACAAACAGCTACTGGGCTAACAAATAGCTCACATTGTGTTCATTTGGTACTTGATAACTTTTGTTTTGTTCAGAGTTGGCAGTAGGGGAGTCAGTTTTGGAGAAAAGCTGTGACCAGAAACATTTAGAGACTAGAAGATGGTGGTGGCCATGGTCCTGTAAACAGCCCCTTACCCTCAGCAGTCTGTCTGTAAGCAACCCTGATGAGACTCTACAGACACTAAAGGGAAAGGAATGGGACTGCTACGTGGAAAGAGAACGGGGTCACAGGGGGAGGGGACGGGGACAAGAATGGCAATGGTGAGTATGGTTAAAACATGTATGAAAACATCACAAGTGAAGCCACTTATGGATAACAAATACGCGCTAGTTTTTTTAAAGATAAAGGTTTAAGTTCATTCTCTGTAAGCTTTAGGAATTGTATAGAAGACTGAAAACTTAAGTCTTCAAGTTTCCTTTTGAATGCTATCTCATTAGACTTTTAGCCCTATTAATTTTATCTGTCTGTTTCATGGTTAAGGCTGTTATTCCTAACTACCTCAGGCTTAAATATGTTATTATTTGAATAAAATCGGCATTTTTACTTATGCCTACTTATGAACTGTTTATTTTAAAATTGAACATAAACTTTGACTCTATAATGTATGATCTGAAGTTTGAATAACAAAGTTGCTTATTGAAGACTTGGAACTTAAAATTGCACAGGTACATGATTTTTCCCAGTAATAGGGAATTACATTTAAGTCTATCTTAATGTCATGTTTTCTTTCTTAGGAGTGCAATTTTAACTGTGGAAGGTAAATAATTTAAATCAGAGTTAATTATCATTAGGCATAAAATGTTATTTGGAGTATAATCATCAAATATGTGAAAATGTTTCTTATACTTTTACAATATTGTCTGTATAATAAGTTTTTCATATTTAGACTTTTCAAGGTTAGGTTAGAATAGCATATTTTTTTATATTAGCCTATTTTGTTTTTTTATAGGTACATAACTTAGTAGCAATTGAGCTAGCATATATCAACACAAAACACCCTGACTTTGCTGATGCCTGTGGGCTAATGAACAATAATATAGAGGTGAGTAGGGAATCATTTTTCAGAGAGTTGGATCGGGTTCAAGTAAATTCATACAAGAGATGTGGTATATTACTGCTGGTTGTATGCCTAGGAAATATGCTAAATTCATTATATTGTTCTGTTAAGTTTAGTTCCCAAAATCACCTGGGACAATTATTTTTACTTTCTACTTACTAATCAAAAAGGATTTATTTTAATGTTAAAGAATGTTCTTGCTCCTTTTCGGTAACTATTATAGTTCTTTGGACTGAAGTATATAAAACCAAGTGAATCCCTTTAATTGAGGATGTTTTGTTCTATTTTGTTTTGTTTGTTTTTGGCTCTGTAAGCAATGAAGGAAACATTCAAAGAATTACCTAACTTCATAATTTGGAAAAGTACAGGCTCTTCACAGTAAAGTGTCCTACCCTTTCTTTAACACTCAGGAAGTGAATTAGGCAACTTATGTTTAATGTAGGCCCACATAGGCTACACTAGACGAGACAGCCCAGGACTTGAGAGCAGTAGCTGTTCTTTCAGAGGACCTGGGTTCAGTTCCCAGCACCTATGCGGCAGCTCTCAACCATGTGTAATTCCAGGTCCAGGGGATCTGACACCTTCTTCTGGCCTCCATAGGCACCAACATGCATGTGGTATGCAGATACACATGCAATCAAAATACCCATACACATAAAGTAAAATAAAAATATTTTGAAAAGTAGGCACATACTTCCTTGGTTTAAGGGTTCTTGTAACATTGAAGACCAATTTCAATGGAATATTTTGCTTGGAGCAGTTTTAACTAACAGGGTCATGTATGATAAGTGTTTTATAGAACCCTAACTATAGAACCTCTATAGAACTTAGAGAATGAACATAGTATTAAAATCTATTTCCTATCATGTTAATTTTTTTCTATCTTTAACTTTTTACCTAAAAGCTTTATTTTATGATTTTTTTTAATTCTTCCATATATTACATCTCAACCCCAGTTTCTCCTCCCCTCCCCTCAGTTCCTTCCCCCAACTCCCCTCACTCCCCTTTATCTTCCTTCAGAAAAGAGGGACATAAACCAAACATGGTATAACAAGCTACAATAAGACTAGGCACGTACCATCGAATCGAGGCTGGATGAAGCAACCCAGCAGGATGAAAAGAGTCCCATAAGCAGGATGAAAAGGGTCCCATAAGCAGGATGAAAAGGGTCCCATAAGTAGGCAAAAGAAGGACTATAGAGGAGTCTGATGCAGGTCCTCTGCATATTCGTTATGGCTGAGTAGCTCAGTGTTTCTGTGGGACTCTTAACAGTGAGAGTGGGAGCTGTCTCTGTCATGTATCATTTTATCACTTGATAACCCAGGAAAATGGAAATAGTTGACATTTTTGCTTTAAAAGTTCTATACTTAGAAACTTTGTAAACTTATAGATCTTTGTAAGCTTGAGAGTGTTCATGAAATGTTTTCATTTGAGGAGCAATTTTGATATATGCTGTTTTACCACCTCAGGTTTAAGTTTTCCAAATGCCTGTAAGAGGCTTACCCTTATCTATATTTGTCTATATTTTCTTGCTATGGTACCTGGGTATTGCAGGTGCTCTGTACATGATGACTTTAATTTAACATGATGTCTGTAGTTTTGTAACCATTTGATAATATAGCAACAAGTAATTTATCAGTCTGTTAAATGGGTTATAGAATAGTCTCTCAGTTATCAATACCATCACCAGAAGACAATATTTTTTAAAAAGATAAACTTTTTTCATATAGATATTTAAGTTATGGGGGTTTTTTTTGTTGTCTGAGTGACATTTAAGGGTTTAGATTTTCTATGAGGTGTATACTTCAGATTCTTCATGGTATGCTGAAAGCCTATGTTCCATGCTGATGTGGAAACAGTTTAAGTCCATGTTTAACTTCCTGAGGTAGAGATGTTTATCTACTGCCCTTCATTTGGGAGTCCCTGATAAAGGGAACCATTATTACTGATGCTGTATTATATCCCTTAGCAGATGTGTTTGGGCAGAAAACAACAGAGGGGAGCATTAGGTTTCAGATTTGTTTTAAAATATAATCAATTATGGCATTAAGTCCCAACATTAATATGACAAATGTGTAAGTTACTCCATACTTTTCAACTAAGATGAACATCTTAATATTCTGATAATCAGAAAAGCTTGGTAACGTTTTATAGGAACAAAGAAGAAACAGGCTAGCAAGAGAACTACCTTCAGCTGTATCACGGGACAAGGTAAATAAATAAAAATGTTTTTAAAGTACACCCAAAGGTCAGCCTCAGCTGGGTTTATTTCTCTGAGAATGTATTTTTCTTCCGTCTCTAATACTTTAAGGGGTATACATTAAGTTTTTAAAAGCTTTGAATAATTTGAAAAGAAAGGTGGCTTTTAAGTGTCAAGGTTTCTTCTTTACGATTCTTATTTGGTCAGCAATGACTTTGTCATAAGGGCATTTGAAAGACAAAGGGAACTATATATGTCATAGATTTTAATTTTTGGCAGTAACTTTCAACAGTTATTATACCTCTTACCTTGGGTTCCTTGTCAGAAAAGATAGGAAGTGGCCTTCCACCCACATCTCCCCTCCAAACCTCCCAAAACAAAGCAGCAGCAGTCACTGTGGGACTTGGGTTTTCTTACTTGTTCATCTGCAGAAAAGCGAACAGTGACAGTGGCGTAGGAGACGAAACAGCACACGCGCAGCTCCACGGTTACTTGTGGTTTACATTACTATCTCATTATAGAGAGGAAATTTTGTCTATAAAATGTTTCCAAATGCATTTTTGGCATCCTTGATTTTTTTTTCCCCTGCATTTTTACCTTTAGTCTTCTAAAGTTCCAAGTGCTTTGGCACCTGCCTCCCAGGAGCCCTCCCCTGCTGCTTCTGCTGAGGCTGATGGCAAGGTCTGTTCTGATTCCTAATCTAAGCCTGCATGCCTAGTTTGGAGACAGTGCACTGAATAAAACAAAATTGATATGGGATACTGTTTTAGACTATTAGCCTAATCCAGATTTTAAAATTATATAACGTATATGTCAAAGTGTTGTTGACATACCCTCCTTTGCTTGCTATATAGAAGATATATGGAGAAAAATAATTCTAAAAGAAAGTTGTCTACTTTAAATTTTCAAGCCATTGCAGTTTAAATCTTGCTTGTTAAATTGCATGTTTTAACATATCTTTTAACAGTTAATTCAGGACAACAGAAGAGAAACTAAAAATGTGAGTCTCTTGCTTCAGATGGAAATGTTGGTGCCTTTGGTTCTTACTAAAACACTCAAGTTCATCAAGAACCTGTTTGTACAGTGACCTCCATTTTTTGTTGTCTGTGTTATGGTCTTAATGTTCCTTTTATCTCACCCTTGTAAGGTGGCATTAGTCTAGCTTTAGCACTGTCTTAACTGCTAACAATAGCCTCTCCTACTGCTGTTACTTTAAAGATTAGCTTTCAGTGTCCTTTCTTGTAAAGACTTCAGAGATGGAGCTGGGCATGTTGCACATGCTTTTAAGTCCAGTACCTGGGAGGAAGAGGCAGGTGGATCTCTGAGTTTGAGGCCAGCCTAGTTACAGAGTTCCAGAACAGCTAGAGCTACATAGAAAATCCTGTCTCAAAAAAGCAAAAACAAAGATTTCAGGGCTGGAAATGGTGCTTTGGGACATTTCTTCTGTAAAGGCCTCATGTCTCCAGTGTTTTCTGTGTTTCCATCAGTGTCTGTAGTAACTCTAACGTAGAATTTCACGTGTGCTTTCAAAGCTTAAGCAAATTCAAAACATGGAAATTGAGAGTTTAAGGCTTGGTAATAGTTTTCACAGAAAAGCATGTGTAGAATATGCAGACCTATTTCTTACATTACTTACTTTCTAGGTTTAAGTTTCTCACCCTCTGATCTTTACAGACATCTCCAATCTTTCAGCTGTGGTCTCCATACAGCCATACAAATCACTGCATATGTTTTATTTCATTCATGGCTCGCTTTCCATATGACTTCATTTATCATAATTCATGTGTATTTAACAAACACAAAAAATGTAATTATCAGTGCCATCTATATACAGACATAGCTTACTTTTGACATTTTGACAGATTTTTCAAATTTGAATGATTTCTCAAGCTGTTTTTCTTACAAGTACCATAGGCTCTTCTATTAAATTTATATGATTCAATCTTCTACTACATTTACAAAATCTTAAAGGATCTAAAAACATCTCTTAAACATTGATGTGTTTTGCTTTTCCCACTATTGTAAGTAGGCAGTTTTTTTCTTTTAGAAATGAAGACCCCATAAAATAAGGCTGTAAGGGTAACTGGATTCTCTTGCTGGATCTCTTTCTCAAGACTACAGACTGTAAGGGAGATCATGTTGTGCTTAAGTTACATTTCACATTTCAGGTAGCTTGTAATGTGATACTTAGGTCTATGGGTGTAGTCTTTCTTTTATTAAAGAGGTCTACTTTTACTTTCTACTTTTTGATAGTCAGAACTATAGTAAACTAGTATTAGAAATATGTAGAGCCATAACCTCACAGCACTGTAAGATCAAAGTTCAATGATTAAGAGTTTAAGATTACTTTGATGAGATGAAACTGAGAGCAAGTTCTGTTTCATGTGTGTGCAATTTAATTTAGTGTTTGAGGAATGGTAAAAGATATAAAGTTTTGGAAAATAATAATAAATAAAAAGAAATTAAATAGGACCTGAATTGGCTATTAGCTTACTGACAGCTACAAACAGAATCAGGTTTCTAGTGGCAAATGCTACCATTATTTCTGACTTCATTAACTGTTTGGATATATTCCAGATAGGTACTGCCTGTATGCTCTAGATTGCCATCAAAGGAAATGAACGTCATTTGTTATTAAATATACAGAGTATAGGTTTGGAACATGTGTTTTCAGATCGCACCTGCAGGTGGTGGGATTGGAGATGGTGGTCGGATTGGAGATGGTGGTCGGATTGGAGATGGTGGTCAGGAACCAGCAACAGGCAACTGGAGAGGAATGCTGAAAACTTCAAAAGCTGAAGAATTACTTGCTGAAGAAAAATCAAAACCAATTCCAATTATGCCAGCAAGTCCACAAAAAGGCCATGCTGTCAATTTGCTAGATGTGGTAAGCCACCACAATTCAGTTTAAATCCACAAGTGAACCAAGTTAGTAGCGGACATTCTTCAAACAAAAGAAATTGAAGTCACCAAAATTTTTAACTTTTAAATATTAAATGTTGCCATTTCAAAATAGCATAGAAGTAATATTTTTCCCTCTTTTAGCCAGTTCCAGTTGCACGAAAACTGTCTGCCCGAGAACAGCGAGATTGTGAGGTTATTGAAAGACTCATCAAATCATATTTTCTAATTGTCAGAAAGAATATTCAAGACAGGTTAGTATTATTTAATATGTAAATACTGCTGGATGAGTTCATGATATTTTTTAAAAAATCATACATAAACATTTTTAGATTACCTTTGATTCTAAATATTAATGTTAACTTTGATAGCAAGATTTAGTCTGTTGACATGGAATGACTAGAATATTATGTATTAGCTGAAAAGTATTAAAAATAAGAAGATGTAGGAATATTGATATATCTGTAGTCGCAGGTTAGGAAGATTGAGCCCCAAGCAGAAGGATCAGAAATACGCATTCCACCCATCTCAAAACAGTCAGAAAGGGTAGCGGTGTGGTCCCATGGAATAGTATCGAGCGCTACAGTTTATTATTCATGAAGCCCTGGATTCAATTCCTACAGTGCTCTGAAAACCATTCTTATGTTCTAGTAGTCCACATGGTTACATTTTATTACTTTACTCAAAGTGAAACACACCCTTTGTCAGTTATAACTTCTTATTTGCCTTGCCTCTAAGGTGTCATGCCTATGAATTAGCCTATGAGACATTTCATGTTAGTAGGAACACAATAATGTGACCTTATCTGGCTTCCTTCATTTGTGAGTGTCCCTCCCCTTTTAAAGAAGTATTTGAGAATTGTTTGTATTTTGATCGGTTTCATGCTCCTTCCCAGAAGTCTTCCTAGATCTCTGCCCTTTCTCACCCAAATGTGTTTGTCTTTTTCCTTTCGCAGTCAAGGCCAGTTTGTGTTGCTTGATATTCCTGGGTGTGTGGCCTTCTACTAGAGCTTGGCTGAGCTCTCAGCAGCTATGCTCTGACCCTCTCCCAGCTGGGGATGAGACTTTGTATCCCACACCCCTCTCTACTCATGCTGAGTTGTGCTCTGGTTTAGGCTTGCACCAGTCTTGTGCATACTGTCACACTGCTTAGCTCATATTTGCAGCTGCACTACTGTGTCCAAAATTGTTTCCTTGTCATCCAACACCTCTTCTGTGATGGTCTTTTATCCTTGGAAGGAGATATAAGTGCTCCACTTAGGGTGAAACATTGTATAGTGTCTTATTTTTTGCATCTTGGCCACTGTAGATCTCTATGTTAATCACCATCTATAACCAACAATTTCTCAGATGAGGGTTAAGAGATGTATAATCTGTGGGTATAATAATAGGTCATTAGGAACTGGTTTAACGCTATGTCCATTAAGGGGTAGATTCTCTTCTGGGTCTCTTTGATCTGTCTAGGCGTTGCTTCTTGGCCCAGTAATGGTGCCAGGTATGGGATTTATCTTGTAGATCAGGCCTTAAATCTCAGCTACTTGTCAGTGTGTTTTAAAGTTTGTTCATAATACAACATGGGTCCTTTCTACAATTGACTACAATGCTGTATTATATACCATACTTTGTAAATCTACTCATCACAATGAATATTTTATTATTTCAGTTTGGGCCGGGTGTTGTGGCGCATGCCTTTAATCCCAGCACTTGGGAGGCAGAGGCAGGCAGATTTCTGAGTTCGAGGCCAGCCTGGTCTACAGACTGAGTTCCAGGACAGCCAGGGCTATACAGAGAAACCCTGTCTCAAAAAACAAAACAATAATAATAATAATAATAATAATAATAATAATAATAATAATAATAATAATAATGGTCATTGTGTTTATATATGAGATAAGTGAGATGAATGAAGCTAAAATATCAAGGATTATAGCTTTGCTTAATGCTTCTTTAAATGAACACTTGAAGAGTATCTATTTTACTAAGTACATTAAATATTCAGTGTTCTTATTTAACTTCATTACTTTACAAAGGCATACTCTAGTTAAAGTCTAAATCAGTGGTTCTTAACTTTCATGCAACCCATTAACAAGTTCTTTATGTTGTGGTGACATGAACCATAAAATTATTTTGTTGCTACTTATTGACTATAATATTGCTAGTTATGAATAATGTAAATATCTAACATACAGGATATCTAATACACAGCCCCTGTGAAAGGGTCATTGATTTCCAAAGGCGTTGCATCCCACAGGTTGAAACCACTGATCTAATTTTTGAAAATATAATTGTTACCAAAAGTTCATGATTTGACCTTGCTTTGCAGTGTCCCAAAGGCAGTAATGCACTTTTTGGTTAATCATGTGAAAGATACTCTTCAGAGTGAATTAGTAGGGCAGCTGTATAAGTCATCCTTATTAGATGACCTTCTGACTGAATCCGAGGACATGGCACAGCGAAGAAAGGAAGCAGCTGACATGCTGAAGGTAACTGAAATTGTTCTCAGTTTTTCTCCCTGGGATGTACACGTACACATGCAAGATATTAATTAAAGTTACATTCTCTTCTTGTTTCCCTCACACACTGGTATTTGATTAGATTAAAATTTCAGAAGAGATACTGCTTTTTTTTAAGCGTTAAAAAATGGAGAAATTTCTTAACAAAATTCAGATTAACATTCTAAGTTGAGTTTTTCTTTCTTTGCAGGCATTACAAGGAGCCAGTCAGATTATCGCTGAAATCCGAGAGACTCATCTTTGGTGAACACAACTGTTTGATATCTACACTTTGCTGACTTGAACCTGCTAGCTGCTGCCTACCTGAGTAGACGTTTATTTATGAACTTTTGTGTATTGCAATGTATGAATTTGCTCGTGTGAAGACTGGCTATCAGCTGAAAAGTATATTATTCATTACAAAACAAATCACATGTTTAATTCACATTTTTCAAGTTTCCTATGACGTGTATCGTCTGTCCATTTCAGTCGAACTTACAAGAACAATTGATATTCTAGTTGTACAAAGCAGTTTGCCTGTGCATATGACCCACGTAACTTTTTGTCTCAAAGCTGCAGCCGTAGTCCTCAGAAAGGAAGCTCCAGGACATTTCATGACTATAATGCATGCACTATTTATATAGACTGACCCGGCTTTAAAACATGGAGCCTGGCAAGTTCCTCATATAATCAGTGTATCCACCTGTCCTTCATTTTTATAGTCTTAAAAAAACAAAACTCTGTAACTTTTGCAGTTTTAAGAAATATATAGGATCTGAAAGACTCATCAAGATGTAGGAACAGACTGTGTAATTAATGGCTCCTGAGTCTACACTGCCCTGGTACATTAAACATTAGAATATACTTTGATTCAAAATAAGCCTGAAAATATGAATTGACTTCCTGCATAAAAACAATTATTGGGAACTTTCTTAGTAACAAAGTCCTGTTAATCTCTAAATGATCCAGCGATAACCTAGATTTCTCTTCTGTACAATACAGCAATTGCAATTCATTAAAGTAGAGCACTCACATTGGGCTCTAAGACTCCCAGTTAAGTGGGACCTAAAATTCCACTCTATATCCACAGGTAATAGCTACTTTAGTTCACACCAACAGAATACATTAGACTAATGGTATGAAAACACTAGTGGACCTTTGTTAAAGAAAAACACCTGGACATACACCTAAAATGGACTGTATTCAGGGGTTGAGGGTGATGTTTACAACCTATTTTGTGAAAACTGCCCGTACAAACTAAGGATTAAAAAATTTTCTGACCTAGCTGGGCGATGGTGGTGCACGCTGTTAATCCCAGCACTTGGGAGGCAGAAGCAAGTGGATCTCTGAGTTCAAGGCCAGTGTGGTTCCAAGACAACTAGAACTACACAATGAAACCCTGTCTTGAAAAGCCCAAAAAGAAAAAAAAAATTGAAACCTAAGTAAAAATCTTTGATGTATCTAGTTGTCCCTGACCAAATGATGCATTCATGTTATAAATACTAAAATTCTTTTCAGGTTATGGTCAGGCATCTTATGAAATACTATTAGCAAGGAAAACAAGAACATGTTATCTTTAGTTTATGATGCCTACTGAACAATCTCAGAAACATAAAGGCAGTCCGATACAGCTTGACAGTGAGTACACACTGCCTAAATGTGTTAGCATACTTTAAAAAAAAATCCTGTTATCCAACTGTTAGGTTGCCATGATTTATTTTTTAAGAGAGATGACCACCACTGTAGCCTTTTTGAATTTGTAAGGAGAAAGAAATGCAACATCCAACATTTCAAATAGATTTTAAATGGAAGATGTTAGCTTTAAAAACGTGCTATGATAATGTACTTGTTAGCACTACACACCTTGTACAAAGAAAAACAAGCAAGAAACGTCGGGAAAGGGAAAGCTTCCTCTGTGTGCTTTTACACTGAGTTGTGTTCTGAAACATGGAGATCATTTCTGGCATATTTATAAGACCACTGTATGGTCTATGTAAATAAAAATGCTGGTGTGAAATTTCCAGTAAGTGAATTCTTTCTGTCTTGTTTCAAAATGTTTAAATAACTGAATGTTTGAAATATCTGAATCTACTGCATAATGTAACAATTTAAATTGTACTGCACCAAAACTTTTACGCCACTTCTCCTATTAGATAATCACCACCAAGGCCTTGTTACATCTCCGTGTCTACAGATGAAGAAAGAAACTTCTTCCAAGTAATCCAAGGATGAATGCTCAGAATGTGAACATTACACTTTTCTGTAAGACATCCAGAAGCTGATTAACAGTTTATGTTTCACCCCTATGTACCCTGGGGTGGTGCTATCTTGATTTTTACAGAAACCGTTTTGGAGAATTAACTTGCCTTGTGTATACAAAACTTGAACTAGTTTGACCTCAAAACTTCCTGTATCTTTGCTGTTCTTAATGACTGCATACTTGGTGAGATACTTTTTGTTCTTTAGTTTCTTAAAATATCTGCTGTACTGGATACTCGCAGCCAACCATTGGACTGAGCTCAGGGGTCCCCGGTGGAGGAGTTGGAGAAGAGACTGAAGGAGCTAAGGGGGTTTGCAGCCCCATGGGGGGAAGCAACAGTGTCAACTCAGATCTCCCAGGGACTGGACTACCAACCAAAGAGTACACATGGAGGGAACCCATGGCTCTGGCTGCATATGTGGTAAAGGATGGCCTTGTTGGACATCAGTGAGAGAAGTGGCCCTTAGGCCCAAAGGGGTTCAATGCCCTGGTGTAGGGGAATGCCAGGGCAGGAAGGCGGGAATGGGAGTGGGGAGAGAGCACCCTCATAGAGGCAAGGGGAGGGGGTATAGGATAAGAGGTTTCTGGAAGGGAGACTTGGAAAGGGGATAACATTTGAAATGTAAATAAAGAATATATCCAATAAAAGAAAAAAAATCTGCCGTAGGAACCCATTGACAAAAGTAGGCAATTATGAGTAAATGAACTGTTGAAACACAGATAAGGAAGTGGAAAGCTAAAGTATAAATGAAGTCTGGTACTGATTGGTGTTTTGTTTGAGAAAAAAACTATTTTGTACTACAGTTTCTATTGGGAACCACTGCCGCATCTAACTCCTTTTTAAGAGTTCTATTTGCTTCTTAGCATCAATCAGAAGTTTAACTTTGCAACAGATTTCTCATGTCTAAACAGACATTAGAAGCTTGCCAATTTGTAGAGCTACGTTGCACTATTGCAATCAGTAAGTACTCTGCACCTTACCTACTGTGTAACTTTATACAGTCATTTCCACTGTATCACTTCTTCCATAAAGAGATGAACTATAGCCAGGCAGTGGTGGTGCACGCCTTTAATCCTAGCACTTGGGAGGCAGAGGCAGGCAGATTTCTGAG
>NW_022196894.1:13130430-13132709 GCF_008632895.1 Mastomys coucha | reverse complement strand
AAAAAAAAAAAAAGAACTATAATTAAATAACACTTTATTTTGAAATGCACAGAAGTATTTACATTGTGAGGGGAACTTGTGTATATTCCACTCTTGTTTCTGAAGACCTCCACATTTTGAAAATGGATGATGGACAAATTTGGACAAAACCTTTCACAACTGAAGCCATTTTATAATGTAGAAATTCCTTTTTCCTATTTTAAGTAAGGAAAGTCCATTCTTGAGAATATGTTGTCCAATTACTAAAACACTTTCGGGATTTGTTACCTGTCTGTGATTTATACTGACTCCACCTTCTGTTATCATCCGATACCTGAAAATAGAAAGGTTTTATAATTAGGAGCACTCAGTCACCCACACCTGGCCTGACTTCTACCTTTAACATGAGGTAAGGTGTCAGGAAGCTGCCTATGCTCATCTGAACTTACACTGCAGCTCAAGCGGCTCTTACAGTTGTGATCTTCCTGCCTCAACTTCTCAAGTATCTGAGATTACAGGCCTGAACCACCAGGCTCAAGTATATCAGCTTTGACACATTGACCAGAACTTATCTATTGTGGTGAAAAAACTCCCAGACAAATTTCTAAAAACAAAAAGAACAATCTTGCTTTTAAAGTATGCTACCTGTAGATTCAGGTAATAAATACTCCAACTTGAATCCTTAGAAATGATAGGAAACTAGAAAATTCTGAGACCATGAACTAGTACTGTTTAAAATAAAAACAAAATTCTTGGGCTGGCAAGATGGCTAAGTGGGTAAAAGCACTGACTGCTCTTCCGAAGGTCCTGAGTTTGGATCCCAGCAACCACATGGTGGCTCACAACCACCCATAAATGAGCTCTGACGTTCTCTGGTGCACATTCTGGTGCATCTGAAGACAGCTACAATGAATTACGCTGGGGCCGGCAAAGGTCCTGAGTTCAATTCCCAGCAGCAACATACATGATGGCTCACAGCCATCCATACAGCAACAGTGTACTCATATACATAAAGTAAATCTTTAAAAAAAAAATCTTAATCAGCTAATTTCATAAATGGGAAATCAATAGCTGGTTTAATAAGTATATGATAAAAAGTAAGTTTAACTGGATTTTACATCCAGTTCACGCAATAAAGTGCTTACTGTGTGCTAAACAAACATTAGTATTAAAGAGAGAAGGACAATGCTGACATACCAGTTTCACTAGCATGGTGCTGTGCTGTGAGGACTTAATGAAGGGCTGGGGCACACTGGGTGGTAAACTCTGGGAACTTCCTTAAAAATAAGGTGTTAAGACACTGCACGACAGCAGGAATTTTGACAAGGCAAGGAAACAAAAGGGACCCTTCAAAGTGGCATGTGTTACTAAAGTTTAGCAGCTCGGTGAACACAGCTTTATAAAATCAAGCCCATATCAGAATTCTATTTACAAGTGTATTTCTTTCTTCTAGGAAGTCTGTTTCCAGGCTGGATATTACACAAGCCTGTTTATGGTATGAAAAGGGCAGCATTACTTCTGACTCTGGCTAATTTGGGTGATTTAAGTAGAGGTAAACCTTAGTAATCAGCAAATAGTCATCAGTGAAGTTCTCAAGAAAATGCATAAAACTAGAATTGATATACAGAGAATTTGACTCCAGGGTTAAATTTGTTAAATTAGGGAATGAGTAAATAAGATTGAGTGGCAAGTCATGAACAGGGAGACATGATACTTGTCTACACACACAATTTAGATCACACTGGAAAGGCAAACATTCCAAAACAAATTAAAGAAAGCAACTATAGGGCTGGTGAGATGGCTCAGCGGGTAAGAGCACTGACTGCTCTTCCGGAGGTCCTGAGTTCAAATCCCAGCAACCATCCATAATGAGATCTGGTGCCCTCTGATGTCTAAATCCAGCTACAGTGTACTTAGATATAATAATAAATAAATATTAAAAAAATAGCAAAGCAACTGTAACAAATGTCACTCATGTAATAACCATGGATAAGTGACAGGAACTTTATGTACAGAGTCCAATAGATGAGGCACTTGGGTTTTTTATTGCTTTTCCTTCTACCTGTTGCTGTTATAAATGGACATTGCATTCCATATCACTTCTTGTAGAGCAAAAGTAATCCCTAATAATATGGTAGAGCTAAGAAATTGCAATATGCCATTTCTTTCTGCAAAAGAAAAATATAATTCTCCAGAATACTCTCTAGTTTATAAGTTTTATGAAGTTCTACTTCTATTCTCATTTCTTTTCAGGAATTAAATTTTAAAATAGGCCGGGCAGTGGTGGCGCACGCCTTTAA
>NW_022196894.1:13109426-13130420 GCF_008632895.1 Mastomys coucha | reverse complement strand
ATCCTCCAAAACCCTGAGGCTACAAGCAGAGACGAGGGAACATAGTCCCTCGTTTGTTCTGTGAACAAATCCCTGAGCTGACAGATGAAACACCTGAAGGAGTCCTTCAGAGGGGTCAAGCTATTTTCTACTGTATGAACTCCCGGTTTTACTTTATTGTTCAGCTTAACCTAACTTCTGCAAGAAATGAGTTGTTACATTAAAGCACTACCAAGAAAACACCCTGGAAACATTCTGTGAAGCGTGACATTTCACAGTGAATTAAGAATCACAGAGAAAAGCCTTACCCTCGAGGGCCATCAGGAATGGCATTTGCTTTACGGCATGTGTCTATGACACTTGTCCCAGGGTCGAGAACTAATTCAGAAAAGGAAGCTTCTTTAAACAGTTCTTTTAACTCCTGGTCGGACATGAGCTCCAGTGCCTCTATGCTGCTGTGGTAAAGGGCTTGTGTACACCTGAAAAACAAAGCTACGTTAGGGACTATTGCACCCCCAGCCCCACACACATCACCAAATAACTAGAGTGTGCCCACTGTGTTCCACAGTATAATGGTTCAACAGCAATATCTATTTTGTGTCATTCCGAACTCAAAGATTTATCCAGTAAAGACAACGTAAAAATACTTAAGTTAAATACAGTACAGGTTAGTAATCCATAAGAAACTCTTAAAACACCATCTCCAATTTTTCTTGTCTATCCACTAACTTTCATTAAGCATTAACTTCTCTCAGCATTCCTTAGTTGCCTGTTGTTCTTTGTTGAGGGGGTGGGGCCTCATGAAATTTCTCCCTTCCATGTTGACATACATACATACATACATACATACATGCATGTTTAGGCAGTCACACTGTGGTATTGTGGGTAAAGCTTCCTTGTCATTTCCAGGACACACAATCTCACAGCCAATTTCCCCGTCCTCTGGCTCTTATACCTTTTCCTCCCCTTCTTCCATGTTCTGTGAGCCGTATGTGTAGGAGTTGTGTTGTAGATATATCAAACTAGGACCATTAACTAGACCATTAACTGTTTGTTCTGAAGCCAACCTTTTAGCAGAGTCCAGACCTTCTTGCCCGTGAACAAGCTTTGTTACTTCTGCAGCAAGTCGTTTCTGAGCAGCTCGCTTTTCCGGCTCTTTGACATGTAGCTGCATAATGTGATCAATCTCTGGGAGGGGAAGGAAAGTGAAAAGCTTCAGGTACCTGCAGGACAAGAAATAAAACACTCCATGTGCATCTACTAGCTTATCTTGGGAAGAAAAATCCTAAAATCACTTTTGAATTTATTAATGAAAAACTGTAGAATGTACTTAAATTGTACACAACCCCAATGGGCAATATTTTTCAATACTTATTTTCCATTTTCCTTAAGTAACAAAATAGTGCAGAAATGTGTGTCTCCTTTCTAAGCATACTTTGACATTTTTGTTTTATGTATATCGTTAAAAATTTGACATGATAGGGCTGGAGAAATGGCTCAGCAGTTAAGAGCACTGACTGCTCTTCCAGAGGTCCTGAGTTCAATTCCCAGCACCCACATGGTGGCTCACAACCATCTGTAATGGGATCTGATGCCCTCTTCTGGTGTGTCTGAAAACAGATATGATGTACTCATAAATAAAATACATAAAAAACAAACAAAAAAAATGAAGAGTATTCCATATGTTAACTTTTGCAAAATGCTATGAAGAAAAAGCACCTATCTATCACAAAGCTTAGTGAACCATCATGAAGCAAACACCTATGAAATCATCCTCTTAAGAAATAATAAGATTATGAGTAAAATCATGCAAAATGCATTTTTATTTCTAACTTACTTTGGCACACCAGCATATTCAGACTTCTGATGTCACAAGCACAGCTTTCAAAGCTATTAACATTCTGTGACTTACTCTATTGTGGCCATTGTGTTTACTTCTGAATATATACTAATCATGCCACAAATACCTTCATAGTTTTCTTAGTTTACATATGCATGAATTTCTATTAGGCATGTATCCAGTAGAGGTTATATTAGACCATAGTTTACGTACAAATTTATCTTAGTAAGGATTGGCAACTATTATTTCAAAGATCTCTAAGGTTATTCTCTCATCACTCTAAAATAGTTGGTACTGTTATTGGTGCAACAGGAGACACAGACCAACACATCTGACTGAGAAGTTTTCTTCCCCTTTTGAAATTTGCATTTGGCTAAAGCTGGATTGTGATTATACAACAGAAGACTTGAGGACCAGCAAGAAGAAAACAAAATTAGTTTATTAAGATTAAGGTATAGTACACAATTTAGACTCACATGAGTAGGTGTCTTCACAATAGCTACCTACATATAGGATTCTATGTTACAAGCCTCAAAAGATGTAAGAGGTAAGACTGAAGCCAGAGGCTGTCTTGAGCAACTTAAAACATTGCATTCTTTTTTTTCCCCAGACCTGGGATGTAGCTCAGTGGTTAAGCACCTACCTAGTAGTCATTCAGCCCTGGGTTCAACTCTAGTATTATAAAAATAAACAAAATTATGACAGTTAATGACAATATCCTGTGACATAATAATTTATACCTTAAATAGAATCAATGAAAAAACCTACAAAGAGAAAGATTCACTAGCTAAAACTGAATCGTAACCTCATATATATTTTTCTCGGCTGCCTATTAAAAGCTTACCTTTCTACAGAATCATCTTGCTGTCTGACAAAGAACTGATACAGTTCAAACGGTGATGTTTTCTCCCTGTTTAGCCAAACCGCGTTGCCAGCAGACTTGCCCAGCTTTGCTCCAGTTGTACTTGTAATTAGCGGTACAGTGATTCCAAACACATCTTCTCCCGTCAACCTACACATACATTCATGGCATTCTGTTAAGCACAATTAGTTCCACCAAGCACAGTACAGCTTTAAGTCTGGTTAGTTACGATATGTTTTTAAAACCCTTTCTCAGTCTGAACTCTGGTCCTCAAGAACTATAAAAACACGCACTTTATATTTACATGTGTCATGCTTAAGTGCAATTGTAGGAATGCCTCTGAGCAAATCAACAGGAAGTGATTTTTGAAGGACCAGGTAGGAAAAAAAAATGACAAAATTGAGTGAAGGGGCACCAGGAGGTACATTTAGGAGGTGGCTTTTAATATTTGTAAATGAGTTTTGTTGTGTAGCACACGAGCCAGCCATGTACTCTATGTTCCTCAAGAAAACTCAGTGTGGGTTGGAAAGGTGGCTCAGTGGTTCTTCCAGAGATCCTGAGTTCAATTCCCAGCAACCATATGGTGGCTCACAACCATCTATCCTGGGCTTTGGTGTCCTTTTCCTTCCGGCATGCAGATGTACATGGAGATAGAGCACTCATACATAAATGCATTAGTCTTTAAAAAGAAAATGCTGTGAAAATCTATGCGGGCGAAAAGCTAAATTAATGCACACAGATCAAAATAGAAATCCAATTATTTTCAGAATAACAATGTCTCAAGTTAGAAACTGAAAGCGACCTAGGGAAAAACAGGCACAATCCAAATCTTGAACATTGGTCTGCTTCTAGCAGCTCTACAGTATGTCCATAATTTAGGCCTTCTAACTCGCAGGTATCTTACAATCTTCCTAACCAATAACACACTACTACTGCATATTCGTCCCCGGGTTTCCGTAGGCTCTAATAATTCTAGCTTACTTGTGAATGAACTCGTAGCCAGACATGATGTTGCCCAACTGATCTGATCCGCCCAGCTGGACCCGGCATCCATAGTGCTGGAAAAGGTAGTAGAAGTCATAGGCCTGGAGCACCTGGTAAAAGAACTCCGCCAAGCTCATGCCCTCGGGGCTCTTGAGACGAGACTGCACGCTTAGCCGGCTCAGCAAAGTGCCCATGCGGAAGTGGCCGCCCACCGTGGCCAGAAAATCCACTAGGTGCTGCTTCCGGAACCAGGCGGCATTGTCGAGCACTGTGAAAGTGCCCCAGTGCCGGTCGGCCGCGAAGAAGCGCGCGTGGTTGGCGGCCAGGGTCTCGAGCCCATGCCGCAGGGCGTGCGCGTTGGCCCGCACGCACTCCGCGCTTAGCGCCTCGCGCCCTTTGGTCCGGCCGCTGGGGTCTCCCAGGAGAGCTGTGGAGCCTCCCACGAGCGCGATCACGTTGTGGCCGGCTCGCTGGAAGTGGAACAGACCCAACAAAGTTAACAGGTGCCCCACGTGGAGCGAATCGCCCGTGGGGTCGAAACCGCAGTACACCGTCTGGGGTGACGCGCCCGCCCTGCGGCGGTCGAAGAGTTCGGGGAGCTCTGTCTTCGTGCCGCTCTCAGGAAAGAACTCCTTGAACAGGCCGCGGGCCCTTGGTGCCATCAGCATTCCCCGCGCGCCCGGGCGCACCGCACGCGACCCTCGTAGCCAGACACCCGACTGCGGGACGCGGTGCAAGCATATCAGCATGGGCGCCGCCATCTTGCGGTACACGCAAGGCACGCCGGACCTCTGTCGCCCTGCGACCTCAGGCGCCTCAGTGTCTCTCTACGCATGCTCGGGCTGGGGCGGGTGGGGGTGGAAGCCCTATCTGAGTAAGCTTTGAAGCTATAGGCAGTCCTGGAATGTGGACCCCATTGTTCCTCTGTAATTTCATTCCCGTGTTCTCAGTGAGGATGTCGTGATAGTGCTTCCGGTCTCACAGCTGTGGTGAAAGCACTTGGCGGTGTAGTAAGCGCTCTACAAATGTTTACTGTCATTTTAAATGATCCTGCAAAAAGCTTGTGATGCTCTAGTCCCATAAGTCTTGGACCTGTAGAAAGAAGAGTGGTGTAGAGACGAAATTTCTTCGTACCAGTTTCCAGTTTCCCCAGTTAATGAGAGCCTCAGCACAGTACACACACACACACACACACACACACACACACACACACACACACACACACGTCTTTTGTGTGTGTCCTGAAGGTGGCAGTCTCCTCCTAGCTACAGGAAAGTCAATGCAGGAAAGAACTCCTGTGTTTATTACTTAACTAAAACCGGAATCATTCAAATTCATAACATATTAGGTGCTTTTGAATTCGCTCTCCAGGATGAGGATTCTCATTTACAATTGTATGGCAAGTGAGCCAGCCCCCAAGTCCCATTGTAGAATCTGACTAATTTTCTTTAAACATTTTAATTAGCATACACAAATTGTACAAAATAATGGATTTATTCTGACATGTTCATATATGAATAGACATGGGCCGTACTTTCAAAACTCCCTGACTTATGGGGAGTAGTAGTACTAAGAATGTGCCATTTGTGGCCAACACCTACCATAGTGAGAGAAGTAAGGGTTACAGAGGGAAAGAGAGAACAATTGTACCGGAAGTAATTTGCAGTAGAGATGTGCTGGCTAGTTTTATGCCAAGTTGACAAAGCTAGAGTCACTGAGGTACTTCAACTGAGAAAATGCCCTCAACCAAAGTGGCCTATGAACAAACCAGTGGTGAATTTTCTTGATTAGTGATTAAGAGGGACCAGCTCACTGTGGGTGGTACCTCCTGATAGGTCGTTTCTCCAGTAAAATGAGCCAATTCAAACAAGATTAGATTATATTAAAAGCAAGTTTATTGGGAACCTGCTGTCCAGAGAGTTTACTGGCCCCCATAAATTGAGGCCGGGGGGTCACCATGGGAGTGGGGGGAGAGAAAGGGCTTGTGTGTGTGTGTGTGTGTGTGTGTGTGTGTGTGTGTGTGGAGAGAGAGAGAGGAGAGACAGACAGAGAGAGAGAGAGAGAAAAGACCAGAGAGAGAGAGAGAGAGAGAGAGAAGACCAAAATATCTAAATTATATAGCAAAGAGCCTCTGGGGGAAGGGCAGCCCATCCCCTGGGCTGAAATGTTCAGGGTTAGGGACAGGGTATACCAGGTAAGGACTCAGGGATGCTGAGAGAACCTGAAGCCAGGTCTGTTTTCATATGTAAAATATGCACCTCAGTCTCGTCCCGGGGACCCAAAACAAACCCCACCTTTAGACTGGTGATCCTGGGTGCTATAAGAAATCAGGCTGAGCAAACCATGTGGAACAAGCCAGTATGCAGCACTCCTCCATGACTTCCGATTTAGTTCCTTCAGGAGTCTTTTTCTGCCTGGAGTTCTTGCCCTGACTTCTCTGAATGATTAACTGAAATAAATCCTTTCCTCCCCAAGTCATTGGTCATATTGTTTTATCACCGCAATAGAAACCTCAGGCCAGACAAGAGTCATTCAATGATCCCGGGGGCAGGGGGAAGTCTGGAGCTGAGATTTCCTTCCATCGTCATCCAAATTGAAGCAAGGAGGTAGGCTGTTTTATTTTATTACTGGCTAATCTTTAAATATGGGATGCTCCTGAAGAGAAATCCAAACTTTGGGCAAGACTTGGCTGAGAGCCATATGCAGAAGGCAAAAAATACTCCAGTTCCTGAAGGAGAATCCTGACCCATCCCCAGACCATTACCTATAGATCTTTCCATGTCCTAATACTAAGGTATTTGAAGAAGACATTTATTTTAGTGGTTTATTAATGTGTTATTTTGATTAATCAATGTATTTGCTCATCTAATTATCAGTGAGTTTAATTTCTCATTGCTGGTAATAGATAGGATTCTCTAATATTGGTAGAAAATAGCCAGCGTGTTCTTTCATATTGTTACTCAAAATATCTTTAAAATTCTAGTCAGAATGTGTTGATCTGCACTTTGATCAGAGACAGACTGTAAGATGCATAACAGGAAAGTTCTGAGCGCCTAACAGATACTGTACTTAATACCCAGCCTGGGAAAAATCTTTCTCGTGCAAGTTTGGGTTAATATAACAAATGCCTACATATCTATGGCTTTAAAGAGCATGTTAATATTTGGATATTAGAAAGTATGACTTCATATTTGCACTAGCTTCAGTACTGCTTTTCTTTACAAACATATGCTGTCGTGACAGCATTATATGACAGTCCCATACTTGATGGAGAAGTTTCTCAGATGATGAAAAATGTAAAACTACTGTTTAGTGTGATGGGACTGACAGGTCCTGAATAAATGTCTAGGCCTTATAGCTAGGCTTGTTCACAACTAGGTCACAACTTGGACACATTTATTCTATTCTAAGTTCTGCCATGTGACTGTTTAGTTACCTCTCCTTCTTAGTCTGGCCTGCATCTTCCTCAGAGTCTCCCTAGCAAATCCCACTCATCAAACTGATTCCTCTCTCTCTCTCTCTCTCTCTCTCTCTCTCTCTCTCTCTCTCTCTCTCTCTCTCTCTCTCAGCCCCACCTTCCTTTTCTGCCTTTTCTATAGGCCATCAACTTTTAAATAAACTAATCAGAAGGTAAGAGAGGGAATGTTTACAAACCACTGAGATAGGTGATGCATAATGACATCAAAGTCCAGCCTGTAATCACAGCTCTGCCAGTTCACAAATCAGCATTTGTAGAATACAGAGACAGTCATTACAAAGTGCATAAAACATCACTCCAACAGTTTAGTATTAAAGTATTTAGTATTAAAGTTTATTTTATATTTTTTTAAAAAATAGATTTGACTCTTGTAGCAGCAGTTGGTTACACCACTTTGGCTCCCAGTGAGTCACACGTGCACACCCACTCAGGAGCAATCTGGATTCATAAATGAAAGACACACATACACACATACATACACAAAGCTGTTAATTTTTGACATGGCATGACTAGCTCAAAGGTTGGGCACTCCTAAACCTTTCTCTGCTAACAAACACTCCCCTACAGTACTTCTAAACCTTCCCCTGCTACCCCAGGCCCAATCGGGGAAGTGGCCAGTGGTCAGTGGCCATTTACCTAAACTCTTACGTGGCTGCTTGGCTTTCTCTCCTGCAGCTCTTACATTCTTCTCCCCCCAAGTCACGGTGTTTCTCCTCTATCTCTCTTCCAGTCCCTAGTCCAAGCAAATCTCTAGGTCCCTCCTCAGTCTACCTGCCCAGTCACTGACTGTACAGCAGCAGTTCTTTATTGCCAATCAAATTCAGCTTGGGGCAGAGACCCTCAGCATCTGGGAATTCGGCCTTTTGGGAACCAAACTGAATTGAGATGGTATTAGAACCAATCTCTAACAGACTCTGGTCATGGTGGTTTATACCTGTAATCCTAGCGTTTGGGAGGGTGAGGAACAAGGGTTGATATAAATTTGAGGCCAGACTGTCCAACATAGCAAATCATCGCCCTCCCTCGCCATTTTGTCTCTTAGACATTGTATTTCATAAAGGGACAACAAAGCAGGTTGGACATGAGACTTGACAGTGACAGCAACAATCTTGGCAAACTTCACATAAGAATCTCCTTTTCATATCCTGGCGTGATAAGAGAAGCTGAAGCTTTGACCAAGAGCCAGTCAGGAACAGTTGAAGGCTGAACTTGCAAGCTTTATGGTTACATCTGTAAATGTTGCAGCTCTGAAGGGCAAGACTTTCCCTCCAGAAGGTCTGCTCCAGCTGCTGGGAAAGTTTTCCAAAGTTTCCCCAATGCAAGTGTATCAGCTCTGAACTGTTGGAGGGAAGTTTCCCCAGCGGAAGTGTTATGGCTCTGCTCCCAGAGGTATCCTGGCATGTGGGAGGCAAGGACTACAACAAAATCACACCAAACAACAAACCTCACACAGGAGATTTATTGGTAAGAAAAACTCCAGGAGAGTGGCTGCCTCTGCTCAGGCAACAGAGAACTGGGCAAATGCATGGTTAGAGGTCGAGGGGCTTCCCCACCACTTGAGTTGGCATGAATGCTCAACAACATCCATAACTAATAATATTTTATAGGACTTTACTTGGATGTGCACTAAGAAAATATTCCAGTTTCAAAAAATCCAAGGTAGGGGATTTTGAGTATTATCTACACAAAATAATGATGAACATTTGGAGAGCCAGTGAGTTTTCTTGGGATTACTTACAGGAATATGAGTGAGGGGTTATTGACAGGAGCAGAAATGACTCAAAGACAAATCACCAACATAGACACCTGTATGAATGACAGCTCACAAAGCTGCTAACCTGGAGCACAGTGAACAGACTGTGAGCAGCTCAACAGGTTGGAGAGATTCAGTTGATCTAAACAACTTTAGGAGGCTGGTCTGGTCTCAGAGTCTTCTTTGCAGCGTGTCTTGTCAAGAATTGCTCTCAGCAGTTTTTATTGCTTATTCCTGGAGAGAGGAAGCTAGGGAACCTGGCCACTCTGAGACTTCCTAAAGCTGTTCTGGGTTGTTAACTGTCTGGCTTACAGAGTTTCCCTGCAGGATGGAATTTTTCAACCCAAAGGAAACAGCTACAGAACAATTTGTCCTCCTTCACTTCCCTCTAATTAGAGACTCCCTCATTTTTCCCACTTTCCCCTTCATAGCATCTGTGTTCTACCATCCCCTTCTCTTGAGACCTTTCTGCACCCCTTCCCAGTGGTCTCTTGACTTTCCTGTTTGTGTTTGTTTGTTTTTGCTGTTACTCCAGGTTATAATCCCATCTGAAGGTTTAGAACTTGAAATCACAGATGAGAGAGAATAGAAATCATTTGTCTTCCTAATTCTGGATTTTCTTGTTCAACTTAATGTTTTCTAGACCCATAAATTTACCTGCAAATTTCAGGATTTTCCTTTCTCTATAGCTGAGTAGTAGTTTATTATGTATATGAACCAACATTTTTATTACCCATTCATCACTATAAGAACATTTAGGTCGTTTTCATGTCTTAGCTATTGTTAATGTAATAGCAATGCATGCAGCCAAGCAAAGTATCTAGAGTAGTATGTTGAGTCTTTTGAGCATATGGCAGAAGGTGATATACCTAGGTCTTATGGTAGATCTATGTCCTCTGTAGTTTCATGTCAATTTGACACAAGCTAAAGTCATCAGGAAAGAGAGATCCTCAATTGAGAGAACGCCTCCATAAAATTGGGCTATAGGCAAGCCTGTAGTGTGTTTTCTTAATTAGTGGTTTATAGGGAGAGACCAGTCCATTGTGGTTGGTTCTGACTCTGAGCTAGGATCCTGGTCCTGGATACTGTAACAAAGCAGGATGAACAATGCATGAGGAGCTAGCCAGTAAGCAGGGCTCTTCCATGACCTCTACATCAGCTCCTGCCTCCAGTTCCTGCCCTGCTTGAGTTTCTATCCTAACTTCCTTAGATAATAAACTAGGATATGGAAGTGTAAGTCAAATAAAACATTTGTTCCCCTACTTGCTTTTTGGTCATGGTGTTTTATCACAGCAATAGAAACCCTAACTGAGTCCAACTATTTTTAGCTTGTTAGTGATTCTCCACACTAATCTCCATGGTGGATGCATATGTTTGCAAATCAACCAAAAATAGATAAAGGCACTCTCCCCAAATCCTTGCTGGTATTTATTGTCAGTTATTTTCATGATCTTGGCTATGCTGACTGGGATAAGAAAATCTCAAAGTGAAAAATCTATATTTCCAAAATTGTTACAGATGTTGAACACTTTTTGAGATATTTATAATTTGTTATTATTTCTTCTTTTAAGCACTCTTTTGAAGTGGAAATTTATGGTATTTTTGGAGATTTAGTTGAGTCATGTGATGTCTGGAAACTTTCTTATGAGAGGATGTTTTTGGGGAGAACAGACACATGCTATTTTTCAGGAAGCAGCCTGGAGAAAAGGCATGTGAAGTTTTGCTAGAGGGGACACTTGATCTTTCATATGATGTTTGAAAAGGTTATAAATATAACCCAACAGATGGTGGATGACGCTGTGTGGTATTGGTTCGCCTTGCCACACTTTGCAGGTCTTTGTTGGGCTTTGCTGATGCTGCTCTTTTGCTGAAGATTCTGTGGCATTGGTTTTCCTTGCCTCCATCACTGATCACCATTTGTCATGAGTTTGTGACATCTTAGAGAGAAATGTAACAAAGAACTTCTGGTGGTTGCTTCCTTGGGTTCAGGCCAATTGGCAGAGCCTCCCTGTTTCTTCTGGATGGAACTGCCATTGCTGATTTGCAAACGGTATTTTCGAGTAGATCAAGCTACTGCTGCTGATTCCTGTGGACTGAACAGCTGATATCCTGACAATATGGATTGGATTCACCCCAAAGAACTATTTCTAAACAGGTCCACATCCTCCTTTGCCCTATTAACCTTTCCTTTCCACTACCTCTGGTGAATGGTGGGCTAGAAGGGAGGTTAAAGCATTTAAGTACACTTATTAAACTAGGTTTTGAAAACTGGAAGTCTACACTCTTTGTTCAGAACTGTAGTCCATTTTATAAGCAGAGTCATACCTTTTCTTGACTCTTTGTATTGTAAGTTCTTTATATATTCTATATATTACTATTCTATCACATGTATAGTTAACAAAGATTCTCTCTCACTCTGTGGCCACTCTCTCACTTGATTGACTCTTTTCTTTTGCTTTTTTATTTTTATGAGGCTCCAGTTCTCAAGGGTTGACCTTGTTTCCTGGGCAAATGGATTCCTATTCAGAAAAATCTGTCCCTAAATTTATATTGTGTATGTTTGCTTCTAACAATTTCAGTGCTTCAAGTTTTATATTGAGGTCTTTGATCAATTTGAAGCTGATTTTTGTGTAGGGTCAAAGATATGGGTCTACTTTCATTCTTATGCATGTGGACATCCAGTTTTCCCAACATCATTCATTGAAGAAGCTGTCTTTTTTTTCTAGTATACATTTTTGGTATTTTTGTCTGATATTAGCTGTAACTGTGTACATTTATGTTGAGGGCTTTTATTGGGTTCCTAACCAGGGAAATGAAAGTCTTCTCTTATGAAATCTTTACATCCTTGAAGAAAAAGATTGAGAAAGATATTAGAAGATGAAAAGACTAGAAAATGGAAAAACTTTCCATACTAATGGATTGGTAGAATTCATATTGCAAAGATGAACAATGCAATCCCAATAAAATCCCCACAACTACTTCAAAAAATAGGAAAAAAATCTAAGATTCATATTGAACCACAAACAGACAGACAGACAAACTGGATAGCCAAAGCAATCTTGAGGAAAAAGAGGGCAGTGCTGGAGAGATTACCTACACAGGAGCTCAAGCTATACTCCAGGGATGTAGTAACAAAAACAACATTGAACTGGCACAAAACAGACATGTGGATCAATGGAACAAAACAGTATGTTTTAAAAGTATATCCTCATTATTCTCTGAATTTTATTGGTATCTGTTATATTATCTCCTTTTTCATCTCTAATTTTTAATTTTTTTCTCCTTTTATTGTAAAATTGGCTAAAGGTTTGTCAACCTTATCTAACTTTTAAAAAAATCTTTGGTTGTTTGTACTTATTGTCTTGCTTTGTTCTTGTTTTTCCAAAGCCTTAAGGTCCACCATAAGGCTATTCACTTTACTTAGAACTGTGGAATTTCCTCTGAGGATTCCCTTCACTGTATCTCATAGATTTTGATATATTATATTTTTATATTTATTCTATTCAATATTTATTTAATTTCTTTTGAAACTTTTCACCAATCATTGCCATTTCATCTCCACACATTTGTGTGTTTTCTGAAGTTTCATTTTTGTTTTGTTGATTTCTAGCTTTATTTAACTATGATCATACAGTATATAAGAAACTATTTCTACTTTCCTAATATTTGTTAAGAATTGGTATTACTAGATGTGGTCAATTTTAGACAATACTCTATGGCCTGCTAAAAAGAATATATGTTTTGTAGTGTTTGGGTGGAATATTCTGTATATGTTCTTTTGATCTATGATATCATTTAACTCAAGTGTTTCTGCTTATTTTTTTTGTCTGGATGATCTCTATGGATTAATATATGGATTAATCTGGGTGGTGGTGGTGCACCCTTTTTAGTCCCAGCACTTGGAAGCAGAGGCAAGCAGATTTCTGAGTTCAGGGCCAGCTTGGTCTACATAGTGAGTTCTAGGACAGCCAGGGCTACACAGAGAAACCTTGTCTTGAAAAACAATATATATGTGTGGAGGGGTGGGGGACCTTATGTCTAGTTGTATTTTTTTTAAAGAGGTTGAGTGCAAGTGTGTTTGGCACACACATGTTTAATAATTGAAAAGATTTACTTTGTATGTATGAGTGTTTTCTCTGCATTTATGTCTGCGCATGATGAGTGTGCCTACTGCCAGCAGAAACCAGAAAAAGACACTGGATCCTCTGAAACTGGAACTACAAACAGTTGTGAATTGCCTTGTGGGTGCTGGGTACTAAACTCTGATTCTCTGGAAGAACAGCCAGTGCTTTTAACCACTGAGACATCTCTACAGCCTGTAATATCTTCTTGACTGCTTAATCCTTTATCAATATGAAGTAACCTTTAAAAAAAACTCTTCTTTTTAGTTTTGGTTTAACATATTTTGCAGATATTAAAATGTCAATTCCTACCTATTTCTTGGCTCTACCTGTTTCAATTACTCTTCTTCATCCTCTCACCCTAGGATAGTGTCTATTTTTGATGAGGAGGCATGTTTCTTGTAGATAGCAAGAGGATAAATCCTGTTTTCTAATCTAATCCAAAAGTCTATGCCTTTATGTTTGGAAATTAGGAGTACTATTTTTGAAAGCTATTATTGAAATCTGTGCCTTAATTTCATCATTGTGTTAATTACAGTGTAGTGTGCTTTGTTAGTCCTCTTTTGGTGAACAGCTGTCCTATTACCAGCTTTTCCATCTGTAGCCTCTTAGATATGTTCATATTTATCTTCAATCAACATTCCTTCTAGAATTCTCGGTAGAGCTGACTTGGTGGTAATAAATTCTTGCAGCCTCTCTTCTCCTCCTCTTCCTCCTCCTTCTCCTCCTCCTTCTCCTCCTCCTCCTCCTCTTTCACCTCCTCCTACTCCTCCTCACTTTCTTCCTCATCCTTTTCAAAAATGGAAAGGTTTTCTTTCTCCTTTGGTTGTTATCTTAGTGTTTCATTGCTGTGAAGAAACACCATGACCAAGGCAACTCTTAGGAAAGCATTTAATTGGGGCTGACTTACAGTTTCAGAGGTTCAGTCCATTACCATCATGGTGGTTAGCTTAGCAGAATGCGGGAAGGCATAGTGCTGGAGAAGGAGCTGAGAGTTCTACATCTTGATCTGAAGGCAGCCAGAAAGAGACTTCCACAGGCAGCCAGGAAGAGGGAGTCTTCCACACTGGGCAGAGCTTGAGTGTAAGACCTCAAAGCTCACCCCCACAGTGACATACTTCCTCTAACAAGGCCACACCTACTCCAACAAGACCTCCTAGCAGTGCTAGTTCCCATGGACCAAGTGTAATCAAACCACCACAGTTGACATTGATAATTTTGCTGAGTATGTAGCCTGGGTTGGCATCTGTTCAGAACTTGAACTACACAACTCTAATAAAGTTTACATTGAAAGGTCGATTTCATGCAAGTGTTCATGCCTTCCTTTGTTAGGGTCAAGAACTGTTGAAGGAAGACCCCAGGCTCAAATAGTATGCAAAAGCAAAGAGTTTATTCAGCTGAATTTCCTGCATGCAGGGATCTCCCCATTCTGGACTCCTAGTGGATTTACAGGCCCAGCTTTTATTGTCAGGGGAATTCCAGGGAGGGGTGTGTGCCCTTCTACCTTGATTGGTTAGCTCTAACTCTAGGGTCTGACTGATTCTAATTTAGTTAAGCTCTGAAGACTTCCCAGGGAGTTGCTTACTCACTCTAGCTACCTGTTCTTCAGGCCAGATGACAAGGTGTCCTTGGATGGCTGCCTGTGGCTGTGGTTGGCTGACCTCAGGTTCCTGGATCCAGGGTTTTCATTTCTGGGAAACAGAAACTTAGGCCTAGTTTCCCAAACTGCCAGTTTGCAGCATGGAGTCAGCTTGGCTCTGGCTAACTCAGTCCTCTCACTTTGAATCCTATCAATATATTTATAATTTTCTTTTGAATTTTTCTCTGAAATTTCATCTAAATTACTCTCATTGAATTCCACTATTCTATACCCATCATTGGGTTAAGGTGAACTTTAGAAAGGACACATTGTCTTGGTATTTTTATGATGGTCATAGCTTTTGGTATGAGTTTCTGGACCACCTGTGTTGTGTGGACATTTGAGCCTTGTGTTTGACAGCTTACTGGGTTAGGTCAAGTCTGTTATTCCTTAAGTTCAGTCTCTGAGTTGCTCAGTAATGATTCTTGAGTGAGGTAGCTAAGGTGGTCCCAGCTTGGACAGAGGATTGTGTTACCTCTGGCCTCATAAGTGGGTACTCCATGTAAATTGGCAGAGGTGTGTTTCCAGGGGTCTCAGGGATGTGATCTTTGACCTGAGGCACATTCAGGTACAAGGTTATGGTGGCCTGTGAGCTGAGGAGACAGACACAATATTCCATACTTGAGAAGTAAAAAGCTGTGCTGTGCCAGGCAGTGGTGGCACACGCCTTTAATCCCAGCACTTGGGAGGCAGAGGCAGGTGGATTTCTGAGTTCGAGGCCAGCCTAGTCTACAGAGTGAGTTCCAGGACAGCCAGGGCTACACAGAGAAACCCTGTCTTAAAAAACAAACAAACAAACAAACAAAGCTGTGCTGTGCTATTAGCTCTGACCTTGGAAGTGAGAGGGTGTACTGTATGGGTCATGTGATATGAAAGTTAGAGTGCCAAAGAGAGGTATAGGTGTATCCTTTGCTGTGGGCATTGATACCACATGGGTCCTAAGATGCCGAGATTTGGGGCCAGAGGAAGGGAGACCTCTAATCTAGGGAACAAGTTCCACTTGGATTCTAAAACATTTTGTGATGACTTCATATAAGTTCTGGGATACTGGGAATTGAGATGCCAGATTTGGGTGAGTGTATGGTATCTTATCTGGAAGGAGGTGCTATATGGGTCAAAGGTATTTGACATTAGAACAATATAAGGCTAGAGATGTGACCTGTAACCTGAAAGTGAACTCCACACAGGCCCTGAGGCTCTGGGGAAAAGGATCAATGTGGATCCTGAGGCACTTTTGGTTAGGGGCTGGCAGAGGGGGATATGGCTTTAAACCTAGGGATCAAACTTCACTTGGGTCCTATGGCACAGAGGAACTAGTTCCACTTGGGCCCTGAAATGCTAGGGTTAGGGTACTGGAGAGGGAGATGGCCTTCTAACTTTGTAGATAATCAGCACTGGAAACAGGCTTCATGTTGGCCCTGAGAGGCTGGGACTAGGATACTGGAGGGGAGATATGACCTTGGACCTGAAAAGCCAGGTCTACTCAGGTCCTAAGGCCCTAGGGAAAAAGTTCCAGGCAAGACATTTGACACCTTGGGTTAGGGTACTGGGGAAAAATATGTAATTTCTGGCAAGGGAGCTCTGCTCAGGTTCTAAGGACTGGGAGCAAGATGTGGTCTCCAACCTGGTGAGTGGCTCCTAAGGTGCTGGGGAATGAGCTTCAGGGTTCCTGAGGGCGCTGAGGAGATGGAGAATTGGACTCCTGCCTACAAGATTTTATGTCTCTATAAAATCTACTAACCACAAATTACAGGGGAAAGTACCTTATTTATCTTCCAGGGGTAATTTAATTCACTTAATATAAATCCACTTAATATTTCCAATTACATGTATTTTACTGATAATGGCATTCCTTCATTTTACTTTATGTCTGAAAAATGTTTCATCGTATGTGTGTGTGTATGTGTGTGTGTGTGTATCACATTTTTGTTATCCAGAAATTATCTGTGACATGCTGACTTGAAGTCCACTGTGTAAATATTCACAAGCATAACTGGGATTATGGTTGATTTTATGTTTTTAAATAAACCTCATTGGCAGGTAAGAGCGTAAGAGCACTGACTGCTCTTCCAGAGGTCCCAAGTTCAATTCCCAGCAACTACATGGTGGCTCACAACAATCTATAATGGGATCTGATGCCTTCTTCTGGGGTGTCTGAAGACAGCAACAGTGTACTCATATACATAAAGTAAATAAATAAAATTAAAAAAAAAAAACCTTGTTAACGTCCATAATACCTGCAATAGTTTGCGTTCCTACCAAATGTATGCAAGAGTTGCCCTTTGTCCACATTTTTGCCAGCACTTTCTTTTTTTCTTTTTTCTTTTTCTTGTTTTGTTGTTGTTGTTTATTATTGTTTACTTTTGTTTGTTTTTTGTTTTTTTGAGACACAGTTTCTCTGTGTAGCCCTGGCTGTCCTGTAACTCACTCTGGCCTAGAACTCAGAGATTTGCTTGCCTCTGCTTCTGCTTCCAAGTGCTGGAATTAAACATGTGCAACATCATGCCCAGGTCCTGTTGGTTTTCTTTTCTTTCTTTTTTTTTTTTCCTTTTCAGATCTGTAAGTTTATTTTGCTCAATGTACATATGAATACATAATGACATAATTATGGCTACATACTGACTCACATTCATGAGTATTCCATCTCGGAGGAAACTGCTAAGAATGGTCCATGTGTGAAACAATTCCTTAGCGAAACACAGAGTTGGGGGGGAAAATCACTTGATTAGACCTTAAAAATAGTTTCACTACATAACATGATGAGAAAGCACAGAGGTGCATTCAGAGAGTGTCTGCAGCATTCTCCTACACTGTAATAGTTATAGTTTCACCATGACAAACACCAGACATTAAGAGTAAGCAAACATTGGTATGTCTTTTGTCCCCTCCTCCCCTCCAAAAACAAAATATAGAACTATATTTTGTTCTGTATTTTGTATATATATATATATATATATATATATATATATATATATATATATTGTCACTATAGCAACATGCAAAACAGATCAATTTGTTATAATTGCTATTTGGTAAAGCAAACTTTACCCCTGAAAGGAAAAAAATTAAATTTTAAAAAAAAGTTTTAAAAAATTTGAAGTCTTAAGTTTTTTTTTGTCATAGGAATACATGACACCTACAGTGTATGTTCTACCATATAGAAATACAACACCAGCATACACAATACTGTATCAATAGGATGGAGGAGCAACTGCGGGCAGCCCTGGGGACAGCATCAGAAGCAGGTACGCTTCTCAACAGTAAAGGGAGGAGAAGGAACCATCCAAGCTCGAGTCAGGTCTCCCACTCTCCTTCTTCAGTTCTACCCTCACATGATTTTTCTAGAACTCAACAAAGGTCAAGGCTGAAATGTAAAAAGAAACTAGGTTTTGCAATTCCAGTAGATCAATTCCAAATAGTGCAAGCTCAAACAGACATGCTCACTGAGGACATGGAGACAAACTGGGCGAAGCCCCACCATCCCCTCTGTCCACGGCTCTAGTGGCTACCTGTTGGCTTTCTTAATGACTTCCCCTTTGCCTAGATTATGATGGAATCTATCTCAGTGCAGTTTTGATTTGTATTTCTCTAATGGCTAGTGAGGTTGACACTGCTCATACGATCACTGGCCATCTGCATGCCATCTTTGAAGATGGAGTTGTTCATTCTATTAGCCCAGTTGGTTTCCTTGTTTAAAGTTTTCTGAGTTCTTTTTATGTCTTAGATATTACCCCCTTTCAGGTATATAGCTTGCAAAGACTCCCACATCCCATTCTGTAGCCATTTCTGGATGTGATTAGCTGTTTGCTTAGTTGCACAGAGACTATTTTACTTTTGTGAGGTCCTGTTTGTCAATTACTGGCCTTATTTCCTCTGACCTATTCAGAAAGTCTTGCCTGTGCCTGTATTCTTAAAAGAAAGTGTTTTCCTTTAAGAGTTACAGAGTTTTAGGCCTTATAGTTTAAGAACTTGATTGATTTGGAATTGATACTAGCACCATGATTTTAAAACATCTCAAGCTAAGTTTGATCCCCAGTACGTCTTAGACCCATCTTAGACCCACCATGATAGCACAGTTCTGTGTAACTTCAGAGCTGAGGAGGTAAAGGCGGAAGGGTCAAGTCAAGATCATCTTTATTTACATGAGACCTTGTCTCTGAATGTCTAGAAGTCAGATGAGCTGGGTGGTGGTGGCGCACGCCTTTAATCCCAGCACTTGGGAGGCAGAAGCAGGCAGATTTGTGAGTTCCAGTCCAGCCTGTTCTACACAGTGAGTTCCAGGACAGCTATACAGAGAAACCCTGTCTCGAAAAACCAAAAAAAAAAAAAAAAAAAAAAAAAAGGAAAAAGGAAAAAGTCAGGTGAGTTAAATCTCTATACAAAGGTTTCTGTTGTGATCATAAAAAGAGAAAGTACTATTAAGATATGATCTATGGGGTGTGGTGAGGTGTGGGGAAGCGGGTGCCTCTGTAGGCCCATGCCAAGTCATCCCTTCCCCCTGAGAGACCAACCACATGATGGTATAGTACAGAATAGAGTTTATTTAGGCCATGGGAAGGGAAGTTAAGAGAGTAGTAGGGGCGGAGAAAGGCAGAAAGAAGGAGAGAATAGAGAAGTGGAAGCCGGCCATGACCACATGGAGAGAGGGGAAGGCAATGGGGAGAGAGGGGGAGTAAGAGGGCAAGAGGCAAGAGTATGAGAGTAAGAGAGGCAAGAGAGTAAGAGAGGGAGGAGGGGCCAAGCAGCCCTTTTTATAATGGGCCAGGCCTACCTGGCTGTTGCCAGATAACTGTGGGAGTGGGGTCCAGACAGAATACCAACAGTTTGTTTGCATCATTTAACAGTTGAACTAGTAAGTTTGGCTTATTAAATGTATGGTACATATGTTATGTTATGTATGTATCTTGAAATACAGAGACTTTCTTCTTATTAATATAGGTAATTTTAATCAATTTATTATTTGTTGTAAAGTATTTTGTAAAATGTATTATTTATAGTGCCTGTGAGATGGTTCAGTGGGTGAAAGTGCTTGGTGTTCTAACCTGATGACCTGATTTTGATTTCCTGATCTTGTGTGAAAGGTAAGAGCAAACTTCCGCAAGTAGTCTTCTGATCTTACACCCAGGTCCCACTCCCTGACCATACACGCATTAACAAAAGTGAAACACTTACTCCAGTAATAAAAGTAAAAGGAGACATTTACTACTTGCTAAAATATCAATAAAAGACAAACTAAAAGCTGTAGAGGGAACAGCAGGGTGCCTCAATGGGTCTGAGTGCTTGCTTCTCAGGGCTGACTCCCTCTGTGAGTACCCACACAAATGTGCTTAGAACATAATAATACATTTAACGTTTAAACAGCTTCATTGAAGCGAGCCAATGGATTCTTGTACAAAAACAAGCAGATTTTTGACTGAACTTAATATTTTAAAAACTCTCATATTCATGCTGTTAGCATTCAGAACCTGCGGTGATACATGGGCGGGTCCACAGACCTGTTGCCAGGGCAACGGCCACCATATTCCCAGAATCCATTGGGTTCAACTCCCACCTTTACCTGGACTATTACGTCACAACCCTTATATATGGGACAATTCCTCCATCTTTGTTCTCTCTCTCTCTCCCCTCTCTTTCTGCGCCTATCTCCTACTCCCTGTCAATTAAACCTCTTACACATGGAACTGTCTAGGCCTGGTGTGATATTTGCAGACGCGTCCCGCCGCCGCTCAAACACATCACATGCTATACTAAAAATCCTTTTTTTTTTTTTCTAAAAATCCTTTTATGGCATCAAAAAAATTCAGTTTAGAACTGGTGAGATGGTTCAGAGGTAAAGAAAGGCACTTGCCACCAAGCCTGACAACCTGAGTTCAACTCTCAAGACCCAAATGATGGAAGGAGAGAGTAGACTCCCACCAATCATCATCTGACCTTCACAGGCCTGCATCAGTATGTGTGTGCGTGTGTGTGTGTGTGTGTGTGTGTGTGTGTGTGTGTGAGAGAGAGAGAGAGAGAGAGAGAGAGAGAGAGAGAGAGAGATGTCCTGTGTATGAGTGTGCATGTATGAGCTCCTGTGTGTGTGTGTGTGTGAGTGTGTATGATGTGGATTGTGTGAGTGTATGTGTGGGTGTGTGTGAGCTCCTGTGTGAGTGTGTGTGTAAGTGTGTGAGTGGAGTGTGTGTGTGAGTGGAGTATGTAAGTGTGTGTTTGTGAATGTATGTGTGAGTGTGTGTGTCTGTGCGAGTGCATGTGTATGTGAGTGTGTGTATGTGTGTGTGAATGTGTGTGAGTGTGTGTGTGTATGTGAGTGGAGTGTGTGAGTGTATGTGAGTGTGTGT
>NW_022196894.1:13070575-13108850 GCF_008632895.1 Mastomys coucha | reverse complement strand
TGAGTGTATGAGCACCTGTGTGTGTGTGTGTAGTATGTGTGAGTGTGTGAGCATGTGTGTGAATGTGTCTTTACCCTAGTTTGTTTTTACTGTTGTCCATTGACAAATATTTAGATGATCTCCATGTCTTTGCAATATCTAGTTACATTATTTTACAAATTATGTTTAAGGAAAACTATATTTTAATTTTATTTTTTTCTCCAATACACATTTCTTAGGGTAAATCTGGCAGTTTTAGGCCAAGTCTATGCCCTTCAGCTCCACCTTGGGTTTGCATGTGTCCATTTATTAGAATTCGTTTCTGAACATGAGTGAAGACTACTTTGTAAAGAGCATTGTGATCAGATAAGGAGAGGCAGCTTGATGAACCTGGTTCATTTTCCGTGTGTTTTTACCAGCAGCTTTCCCTGGTAGTCGCTGCTCTAACCTAGTCCATTCCTGGGTCTTCTGGGTCTAGTTAGAGTCTTTGTTTGTTTTGTCTTGTTTTTGTTTTGTTTTGTTTTGTGTTTTCTGTAGTGCAAGAGATCAAATTTCAGGGGTTCACATGCAAGTAGCCTCTCTACCTTTGAGTCACCGCTCCTTCTTTGTTTTTAATCATTATTTTAAATTTGAGTATGAATCATAAAAAATAAAATAATGGCCTGTTGGCCAAACCTCACGTTTTGTGCATACTATTTTACGCATTATAAAGTCCCACATAGCTAGGAAGCCCCACTTGCAGGACCTGGTGAAGCCCGGGAGAGATGCCTTCAGGGGAGGAAAAGCAGCCAAAGGCCATTCAGATAAACCCTCCTGCATCAAATCAAAATGATTAGCCATCACAATTTGGAACTGAATTTTTTACAGCATCTGCATCTGATATAATATTTACACGGGACAAAGATTTTATACCTAAAATCAAGTAGTCAAGAACACAGTTTAGCTTAATGTGCTGAAGATCACAGATGAAATAAATCTCTAAAATAACAAAAATTTATATAGTTTTGATGAAATTGAAATTTACATATTTTTGTTATTGTTGTCTTCAAGACAGGGTTTTTCTGTGTAGTTCATTCTGTCCTGGAACTCACTCTGTAGAACAAGCTGACCTCCATCTCAGAGGTCCTCCTGCTTCTGTCTCCCAGGTGCTGGGATTAAAGGCGTGCACCACCACCACTGCTGCCAAAATTTACACATTTTGCCTTTTATTGAAAATATATTTTCCTCACATTCCTGATTACAGTTTCTCCTCCTTCCACTCCTTCAAGGTCTTTCCCACTTCCCCTCCCATCCAGACTCACTCCCTTTCTGTCTCTCACTAGAAAATAGGTAAACTTCTAAGGGATAATAATAAAATAAGACAAAACCAAAAACTAATATATCTGAGGGAGAGAGAGAAACAAACGGATGCAAAAGCGCTCAAAAGAAGGCACAAGAACCAGAGACCCACTCGTTCACACACTCTAGAATCCCATAAAAACACTAAACTGGAAGCCTTGATAGAAACACAGAGAACCTGCTGTGTAGACCTGTGTAGGCCCAGAGCATGCTGTCTCAGTCTGCCAATCCATACGAGCTTCAATCACATTGATTTAGAGAGCCTTGGGGGTTTTGTATGTTTGTGTTGTTGTTGTGGTGGTGGTGGTGGTGATTTCCTTCTCCTCTCACACCCTTTCTGCCTCCTCTTCCACTGGTTTCCCTGAGCCCTAGGGGAGGAATTTTATGGAGACATTCCGTTTAGAGTTGAGTGTTCAAAGGTCTCTCATTGTCTGGCTGTGGAATTGTATTTGTTCCCATCTGCTGTAGGAGGAAGCAGCTCTGATAATGGCTGAGCAAGGCACTAAACAAGGACTATAGAAAATGGTCATTAAGCCAGGCTGTGGTGGCACAGGCCTTTAATCCCAGGACTTGGGAGACAGAGGCAGGTGGAGTTCGAGGCCAGCCTGGTCTACAGAGTGAGTTCCAGGACAGCCAGGGCTACACAGAGAAACCCTATCTTGAAAAAAAAGAAAGAAAGAAAGAGAGAGAATGGTTATTAAGCTCTTGCTCTCTTCTCTCTTCCTCTCTTCCCTGTCTGTCCCTTCTCTCCCCATCCCACTCCCCCTCCCCTCTCCACATGTTGTTCATGGCCAGCTTCTTCTTCTTCTTCTTCTTCTTCTTCTTCTTCTTCTTCTTCTTCTTCTTCTTCTTCTTCTTCTTCTTCTTCTTCTTCTTCTTCTTTTCTCTCTCTCTCTCTCTCTTTCTCTCTCTCTCTCTCTTTCTGTCTCTGTCTCTCTCTCTGTCTCTCTGTCTCTCTGTCTCTCTGTCTCTCTGTCTCTCTCTCTCTCTCTTTCTCTCTCTCTCTCTCTCTGCCTTTCTCTGTCTCTACTCCCTCAACCCCCTTCTCCATGCCCTAAATAAACTCTATTCTGAAGGAAAGAAAATGGTCATTAGGAGGCATTGTATTTCTGCATTGTTTTAAAGAACATTAGTATTTAGTTTTCCTTTAGATCTCTGGGCTATCTAACCTCAGCTTTTTCATCACTCAAGCAGTGTCACATATGGGTTCTATCTTTTAAAGTGAGCCTTAAATGAATCCGTTCATTGGTTGGTTACTCCCACAAGTTTTGTGCCCCTCGCATATCTTGCCAGTAGGACAGCACTGAAGAAGGAAGGGTTTGTGGCTGGCTTGGTGGTGTTTGTTTCTCTGTGGTAGTGTACAGAGTACCTTCCTAAACCGAAGATTTCAGAACACAGGAGTGAAGGCTCTGTGTAAACAGCAGGTCCATTTCTCTATGTTTAACAACTTGTGTGGACATCGTCTTTAGCGATGGGATCTTGCTGACAGTTGTAGAGAGTAACCTATTGTGTTGTTTGAATCCATTGGAGAAGACCAAAGACTTAGACTCAGCTCAAATTTGGATGAAGTAAATTTATTCTTACTGTTAGTAGAAGGACAACATTAGAGTCAAAAAGCATCCTGCACCAAAGGGGGTAAAGGAAGGGTTTGTAGGAGGAGGACACTGCTCATGCTCTGTGGAATCCACAGCTGAGTGAGAAATACCTTTACCCCCCTCTGGTATTTCTCTTTCCCTTTATACAGTGATATTTCTCATCTCAGTCCCAAAGTGATAAGCAGGTTTAAAAATGAGAGCAAGCAGTTAATTACCTCACAGCAGTAACACCTGCAGGCAGCTAGGATCTCACAGGTGTTTCAGGGCAAAGGTCAATGGACTTTAAGGAGTGCCTGGTACCTTGTTAAGTTTCTTAGCCGTCACAGGGGAGTCATGTAATAAATTATCACAGAAGCCTGACCATTCTGGAGAAGTGTTACGAACAACTGGGAGCAGTTCTTCCTGGACCGTCAGGTTAGAGCTGGCTGTCACATTCCCACAAACAGCTGTCTGTCTGGCAACAGTCTAGATTGCTCGGAAGTTCCCAGGGGACCCACTTGGCCAAAAACTCAATTAGATGTACTGAAAGCTTCATTTGGAGATAAGAGATGGCCAGTTGGCTCTCTGTCTCCCCCATTACTTGATGACTTCATTTACATTGCCTTGATACATGTCTACGCTATAGGAAGCTTCTGCTGCATTAGGTTCCCAATCTGCCCCTCAAATGGCCTTACTTGAGCTGTCTCTCCCCGTATTTCCTCAGTCATTCCTCTCTCTTTTCCTCTCCCACCTGATCCTCTAGTTCCAGCCTCCCTATCCATCCATAACTATCTATTCTATTTCTCTTTCCTAATGAGATCAATCTATTCACCTAGTCCCTTATTCTATACCTAACCTCTTTGATTATACAGATTGTGGCGTTGTTAACATTGACTTAACAGGTAATATCAACATATAAGTGAATATATATATCGTATTTGTCTTTCTGTGGCTGGAATACCTCAAGATGATTTTTTTTTTTCTAGTTCCATCCATTTGTCCTCAAATGTCATGATTTCATGGTTTTTTAGCCGCTGGACAATACTCCATTGAGTCAATGTAGCCCATTTTTATCCATTCTTCTGCTGAGGGACGTCTAGGCTGTTTCCAATTTCTGACTATTATGAATAGAGCAGTAATGAACATGGATGAATGGCTACTTCCATAGTGGCTGTACAAGTTTGTAGTCCCGCCAGGAATAGAGGAATGTTCCCTATGCTCTATATCCTTACCAGCATGAGCTTCCACATGTGACTTATCTCAGTCATTTTGAGGAGTGTAAGATGAAATCTCAAAGTAGTTTTGATTTGCATTTTCCTGGTGGCTAAGGATGTTGAACATTTCTTAAGGTGTTTCTCAGTCATCTGTTTTTTTTCTCTTTTGAGAATCCTCTATTTAGTTGTGAATCCCATTTTTAATTGGGTTATTTGTTTTCCTGATGTCTAGATGTTTTTTAGTTCTTTATATATTTTGGATATTAGCCCTTGGTCAGATGTGTAGTTGGTAACAATCTTTTTCCATACTGTAGGCTGTGTGGTTCTGTCCAAACGATGGTGTTCTTTGTCATACAGAAACTTTGCAGTTTCATCAGGTCCCATTTATTAATTGGTCTTAGTTCTCATGCTAATAGTGTTCTCTGTTCAGAAAGCCTTTTCCTGTGCCAATTAGTTCAAGGCTATTCGCGCTTTCTCTTCTATCATACTCAGTATATCTGGTTTTATGTTGAGGTCTTTGATCCATTGTTTTGTGCAGTGTGATAAGTATTAATCTACTTGGACTCTTCTACATGAAGATATCTAGTTGACCTGCACTATATCTTGAGGAAGCTATCATTTTCCCAGGGTATAATTCTGGATTCTTTATGAAAAATCAGGTGTCCATATTGTGTTTTATAAAAAAGAAAGAACCAGGAATATGTTTGGTAGAGGCACAGTATGGTGCAGGGAAAGGGGTGCCTCTGCAGGCCCATGCTGAGGCATCCCTTCCCCCTGGAGGTACCAGCCTTATGATGGATATAGTATGGAATAGAGTTTATTTAGGACATGCGAAGGGGAGTTGAGGGAGGAGAGATAGAGATAGATAGATAGAGAGAGAGAGAGAGAGAGAGAGAGAGAGAGAGAGAGAGAGAGAGAGAGAGAGGAGGGTAATGGGGAGAGAAGGTACAGAGAGGGAAGAGGGTAAGGGCACAAGAGGGTGAGGAGGTCAGACCGCTCCTTTTATACTGAGTCAGGCATACTCATTCATGAGCATGGCATGAGCATGGCAGATCTTTTCATCTTCTGATATTTTCTTCAGTTTCTGTCTTCAATGTCTTGGAGTTTTTGTTGTACAAATCTTTCACTGGCTTGGTTAGAGTTATCCCAAAATTGATTGATTGATTGATTATTTGGTTTTTCAAGACAGGGTCTCTCCATGTAGAATTGGCTGTCTTGGAGAACTTACTCTGTAACCAGGCTCACCTTGAAGCAGAGATCAGCTGCTTCCATAGTGCTGGGATTAAAAGTGTGGCTACCACTGGCTGGGAAGGTATTTTGTATTATTTGAAGCTATTATAAGGTATTAGTTTATTATTGAAGGTATTAGTTTCCTGATTTCATTCTTGGTCCATTTATTATTTGTATATCGGAGAGCGGTTGATTTTTGTGAGCTAATTTTATATCCAGGTACTTTGCTGAAAGTGTTTACCAAATATAGGAGTGTTGTGGTGGGATTTTTAGGGTAGTTTATGTATGCTATCATATCATCTGCAATAAAGACACTTTGAGTTCTCCCTTTACACTCAATCTCCTTCAGTTGTCATATTGCTCTTGGTATGACTTCAAATACTATATTGAGTAAATATGGAGACGAACAACCTTGCTCTACTCCTGATTTTAGTGGAAATGCTTTGAGTTTCTCTCCATTTCAGTTTATGTTGGCTATGGGCTTGGTGTAAACTGCCTTTATGATTTTGACTTAACTTTGGAAAGTAGTCTATATTGAGAAAATTGCCATTTCTTTTAGATTTTCCAATTTGTTGGAGTACAGGTTTTTAAAGTATGTCCTTATGATCCTCTGGATTTCTTCATTGGATTGTTGTTATGCTCCCCACTTTTCATCTCCGATTTTGTTAATTTGGATATTCTCTCTCTGTAAGTAGAAGTTCCCTAATTAGTCTTTAATGGATAAATAAAGACGGCAGAAGCCAATCATTGGGGGAAGATATAGAGGCAGGTTTTCTGGGTCTCGGGAGAAAGAGGAGGAGACGATATAGAGAAAGGGCTTTTCAGCCAAAGTGCAATGGAGAAGATGGACACCATGTAGGCCTGGGGGCTATTAGATCTGGTGGTAGCCTCCGCCACCAGATGAATTCTAATATAGAATAGCTGATGAGTTTAGGACAATAGATTCCGCACCCAGCCATTGTGTCATCTGGCTGATTTTAAAATATTAAGATTGTCTAGTGTTTTCCAATCACAATGATTCAGGTGGGCAAGAGAGAAGGTATAACTGAGGGCAATCATTGGCAGTTGGCTGAGCCAGCAGCAGGGGTAGATGGTTGGTATAGAGAGATCATTGCTCCCAGCGTTTATGGGAAAAGTGTAAGCCATCCATGGCAGCTGAGTGAAGCCTGGCAGTCATTAGAGGCTGGTGGAGCTAGCAGCAAGAGGCTGAGAGCTCAGTCTGAGCCCCTGAGAAAGAGCAAGCTCAGATTCTAAAATTACATGCAACATCTCTCTGCCTTTTAGTTAAGTTGGATAAGGGTTTATTAATCTTATTGATTTTTCTCAAAGATTGTTCTGTTGATTCTTTACACTGTTTTGCTTGTTTCTATTTTATTAATTTCAGCCCTGAGTATGATTATTTCTTGCAGTCTATTCCTTTTGAGCATGATTTCTTCTTTTACTTTTAGAACTTTCAGGTGTGCTGTTTGAATAAAAATAAATAAATAAATAAAAAAGGAAGGACATGATTGCTCTTAGGTATGGTGGAGGAAAAGGTTTATTGTTAGTGATGTGTTAGAACAGCACACACTAGGCTCAAACAGTTTCACGTGTAAGAGGTTTAATTGAGAGGAAGAGAGGAGGCAGTAGCAGGAAGAGAGGAGGGAGAGAGGGAGAGAGAGAGAGAGAGAGAGAGAGAGAGAGAGAGAGAGAGAGAGAGAGATGAAGGAATGTTCCATATATATATGGGTTCTGAGGTAGTGGCCACAGGTAAAGGTGGGAGGTGAGCCCAATGGATTCTGGGAATATGGTGGCTGTTGCCCTGGCAACAGGTCTATGAGACCCACCCCATGTGACGCCACAGACTTTGGATGCCCTGATGCTAACAGTTAGTAAATGGAAGAGCATAGCCAGAGGCAGGAACATCTGGGTGAGTCCAGAATGAACGTGACCCTGAGACAGGCCAGGGAATGGGGGAGGGAAGAAGGGAGAGCCAGACCAAGAGGTCAGGAAAGAAAAGGGCCAGGTAACCAAAATGGTTGGATTATATACAAAAGGGCAGCTGGGGGGCTGGAGTTTGGGGTAGTGGGTGGGTATGCTAGCCATACCCAGTAACAGGTAGAGATTGAGGAAGAACCAAAGTGGCAGCCAGGTCCACTTTGATATGTTAAATAGGCTCCTCAGTTAGCCATTTGTTCTGGGTTTGAATCTAGAACAATTTACTAGTATGAGACCACTCCAATTTTTTTTTTTTTACATAGGAAGTTAGTGCCTCTTAGAGCAGCCTTATAAGTTTGGGTATCTGGTGTATTCGTTATCATGAATCCTAGAAAATCTTTCATTTCTTTCTTAATTTCTGCTTTGTCTCTCTTTTCATTCAGGTTTGAGTTAGCCAGTTTCCATGACCTTGTAAGCTTTCTATTGCTTCTGTTGTTGTTCATATTCATAGTGGACAGATAGGATACAGGGTGTTCGATTTTCTTATATCTGTTGAGACTTGCTTTGTGTCCAAGTATATGGTGAATTTTGGAGAAAGTTCTGTGAGATGCTGAGAAGAAGGTATATTCTTTTGTGTATTAGGTCCATTTTGTTTGTTTTCTAATAATTTGTGTGCATTGATGTGAAAGTGTCAGATCCCTTGGAGCTGGAGTTATAGACAGTTGTGAGCTGTCAGGTAGGTGCTGGAAATTGAACCCAGGTCCTTTGGAAGCAGATAGTGCTCTTAACCAATGAGCCATCTCACCAACTACAGGTCTATTTGATTTGTAATGTTAGTTAGTTCCTGCATTTCTCTGTTTAGTTTGTCTGGATGACTTGTCTGTTGGTGAAAATGGGTATTGAATTCTCCTACTATCAAATGTGAGGGGCAATATGTGATTTAAGCTATAGTACTGGTTTTTTTGTTTGTTTGTTTGTTTTTGTTTTATTTTGTTTTGTTTTGATTTGTTTTTAATGAACTTTGGTCCCCTTTTTTGCTGGGCATAGATGTTAAGAATTGCAACGTCCTCAGGGTGGATTTTTCCTTTGATGAGTATGTAGTGTCCTTTCATACCTCTTTTGATTAGCTTTGATTTGAACTCTATTCTGTCAGATATTAAAATGGCTTCACCAGCTTGTCCTTAGGCCCACTAGAATATCCTTTTCCATCCTTTAACCCTGAGGTGAGGTCTATCACTGATATTAAGGTGTGTTTCTTAGTTGCAGCAGAAGGATGGATCCTGTTTTCAAATTCATTTGTATTTTTTTTTTTTTGGAGGAATTGAGACCATTGATGTTGAGAGAGATCAGTGAGCAGTGTTTATTGGTTCCTGTTATTTTGTTGTCATTAGTAGGCATTCATGTGTGTGTGCATGTATGTCTGTGTGTGTGTATGTGTGTGTGTGTGCGCGCATATGTATGTGTCTGTGTGTTCCCTCTTTTGATTTGTTTTCAAGGATTATTTATTCTTTGTGTTTTCCGGGGTGTAGTTAACATCTTAAAGGTTGGATTTTTTTTTCAAGAGCAATGGTTCTCAAACTTTCTAAAGCTGCAACCTTTTAATACAGTTACTCTTGTTATGATGCCCCCCAACCTTGAAATTATTTTTGTTGCTAATTTCTAAATGTAAGTTTGTTACTGTTAGGAATCATAATGTAAATATCTATGTTTTTGGATGATCTTAGGCAACCCCTCTGAGAGGTTAGTTCAAAGGGGTCATGAGTCACAGGTTGAGAAGCACTGTTCTAGAGACTTGGATTTGTAAATAGATATTGCTTAAATTTTGTCTTAGCACCAGTCATAATGGCATATACCTTTAGTCCTAGGACTGAGAAGGCAGAAGCAGACGGATCTCTGAGTTTGAATCCAGACTGGCCTCCAGATAGCCAGGACTATGCAGAGAAACCCTGTCTCATAATAAGAAGTATGTAAATGATAGATACATTTGTCTTATCATGGAATGTCTTATTGGAAGTTTTTCAGGGTATAGTAGTAGTCTGCACAGGCATCTGTGGTCTCTTAGAGTCTGCAGTGCATCTGTTCAAGCCCTCTGGCTTTTAGACTCTCCATTGAAGAGTCAGGTGTCATTATAATAGGTTTATAATAACCTTTATGTTATGTGGTCTTTTTCTCTTGCAGCTTTTAATATTTTTCCTTTGTTCTACATATTTAGTGTTTGGTTATTATGTGCTAAGGCAACTTACTTTTTTGGTCAAGACTGCTTGGTGTTCTGTATGCTTTTTGTACCTTCATAAACACCTTCTTCTTTAGGTTACAGAAATTTTCTTTTAGGACTTTGTTGAAAATACTTTCTGTGCCTTTGGCCTAGGTTTCTTCTTTTCCTTCTATCTATATTATTCTTAGATTTAGTTTTTCATAGTGTCCCAGATTTTCTGGATGTTTTGTACCAGAGTTTATTTTAGATTTAACATTTTCTTTGATCAAGGTATCTATTCCTTCTATCATGTCTTCAATGCCTGAGATTCTCTCATTTATCTTTTGTATTCTGTTAGAAATGCTTACCTCTAAGATTCCTGTTCAAGATCCTAATTTTTTTTCATCTCTAGATTTTCCTCAGTTTGGGTTTTTTCTTTTCTTTTTCTTTCTTTTTTTTTCTTTTTGATTTTATCTCCACTTTCAGGTCTTAAACTGTTTTAATCATTTCCTTCAACTACATTAGTGTTTTTAATAGATTTCTTAAAAGGACTTATTCATTTCCTCTTTAAGGATCTTGATCATCCTCATATATAATGCAGTAAGGTCCTTCTGTGGTATGGTTGCTGGGCTCTAGTGGAGACATACTGTCCTGGCTGTTGTTGGTTGTGTTTTTACACTAGTGTCAAGGCATCTAGGTTTGGGAAGATTTTTAACTCCTGGTGCTGACATCTGGTCTTGTCTTTGTTGAGTGGGTGTTTTGTTCCTTGGTTTCTCTTGCCCTCTTTGGTTCTCAGGAGAGTGTGATGACTGTACATTGTAGGAATTCTTCTGGGATCCTGGAAGGCATGTGTTGTGATTATAAAAAGATAAAGAAATATTAAGATATGCTCTATGGGGGTGTGGTGAGGTATGGGGGAAGGGGTGCCTTGGTGGGTCTATGCCAAAGCATCCCCTCCCCCTGAGGGATCAACCATACAACAGTATAGTATAGAATAGAGTTTATTCCCCCAGGGCATGGGGAAAGGAGTTAAGAGGGTAGTAGAGGCAGAGAAAGGCAAAGAGAGGGAGAGAGTAGAGAAGTAGAGGCTGGCCATTGTTGGCATCAGGACCTCTGAAACCCATTACATCACATAGGCAGGATCTACAGACCTGTTGCCAAGACAACAGCCACCATATTCCCAGAATCCATTTGGCTCACCTCCCACTGTTACCTGTGATTACATCATCATCCATATATAAAGAAAGCTCCCCCAATCTCTCTCTCTCTCTCTTCCCCCCTTCTACTTCTGCCACCATCTTGCCCCTCTCTCTCCCAATAAACCTCATGTGGAACTGTTTGGCCTGGTGTCCTTCTGAAGCCATGTGACATTCAAGATCATAACAGCCATGACCACGTAGAGAGAGGAGGGAAGGGAATGGGGAGAGGGGGGAGCAAGAGGTCAAGAGGCAAGAGTAAGAGAGAGAGGAGGGACCAAGCAGCCCCTTTTATAGTGGGCCAGGCCTACTTGCCTGTTGCCAGGTAACTGTGGGGGTGGAATACCAACAGCATGGCCATTGTGGATTCCAAGTAAAATGTCTTTCTATGTATTGGGAGCTGACACTTAGGAATGGGGCCTGAAGGGACTGAGGGGTCCACAGGAAGGAGGAAAGCATAATGTTCCATAGGATCTGCTTAGTCCCCTAGGAAAGGGAGCAGACAGTAAGGTGAGGCCATAGCAGGAGGTGGTACAGAGCTAAGGATTAGACTGGTGAATTGGACTAGGAGAAATGGAAGAAGTGAAGATTTTCAGTTTGCCTACTTGCTACCATGGTGAGAGTGGCCTGTGGGTTCCCAGGGGGGTGCCTGCTGGGGGCCGGAATGAAGCAATGAGTGGCATGTGGGTTCCCAGGGAGTGCCTGCTGGGGGCTGGAATGAAGCAATGAGTGGCCTGTGGGTTCCCAGGGAGTGCCTGCTGGGGGCTGGAATGAAGCAATGAGTGGCGTGAGGGTGGGAACTTCGGAAGGGAAGGTCTGTGTGACCCACTGGAAATGGGCTAGGGAAGAAGGTGGCCCAGCTGGTGGTCTGCTGCAGAGCTGGAGAGGAACAGAGAGAAAGGTGAAGATCAGTAGCCAGCCTACCTGCTTTGCTAGCTGGTGTGGCCTGTGGGTTCCCAGGGAGTGCCTGCTGGAGTTAGAGGCTGGGATACATCAATGAATAGGAGGGCGAAGGTTAGGAGGGAAAGATTTGTGTGAGGACTGGAGATGGAGGTTAGTGAGGAGGGGCTCAGCAGGTGATCTGCAGGGCTAAGGATGAGATTAGGGGTTTAGATTTGGTGGAGAGGGAGGATAGATGAACTATTACATCTATAGTGTAAGGGCTCATGATTTGCCAAAAAATGATAGTCTAGACTCAAGTAGTATGTAAATGCAAAGAGTGTTTTATTCTGCAGAAGTCCAGCATGCTGGGGTCTTCCATCACCAAGATAGAGAGACCCGAGTGAGCTCCAAAGGCTCAAATTTAAGGGCACTAGGGGAATTCCGGGACAGGTGACTTTATCTTGCTGTATCTCTTAGGGACATTCCAAAACCAATATGGGGCAGGGGGGGCTGGAATCTGTTGTTAAAGAATTGGGTGGGGGGCAGGAAGGGGAGGGTAGACAGCCTTCTCTTGCTCTCTCTTAGAGACATTTCACAATAATTACCAGGTGTGAGGACTGGACACTGTTGCTGACCCATTGTCTTTGCTTCAGGCCAGGTGCCAGGGTAGTTTTTGACTAGCTGCCTGAAGCCTGAGTTTTTAGGCCTAATCTCTTGAACTGCCAATCTGAAGCCTGTCATAAGAGTCAGCCTGTTTCATCAATAGTTATTCTACCTGTTTTCTTGTTAGAGCAGCCTGTGAAATTTACATATTTTAAAGAGATAGACTATATTGTTTCCGATGTGTTTAGAGTTATTTGTATTCAATGAACTATCATATTTATATTTAGATGGCTAGAAATGGGACTTTTGTCACAGGTGGAATTACCTATCCTCTTACTGCTAAAATACAGATTTTTTTTTTTTTATTTTTATTTTTATTGTTTTTTTGAGACAGGGTTTCTCTGTGAAGCTCTGACTATCCTGGAACTCACTCTGTAGACCAGGCTAGCCTCAAACTCAGAAATCCACCTGCCTCTGCCTCCCAAATGCTGGGATTAAAGGGGTGCACCACCACTGCCTGGCAGATGTTTATTTTTTTTAAACCAGATAATTGTAATATAGAACATTTTAGATACTAATTTAATCAAGAAATATTAGTACTTAGGACATAAAACTTCATGAGTGTTGTTGCTATTAGACATTGATATCTTTTGCATAATTTGGATAAGAAGAATTAATCAAAATCTTCGGGTAGGATAAAAATCTAGCTAGGGTAAATGGAGTTAAAGTTTACTTTCAAAAACTAGACTTTCTTGCTCTGTCAAAATTATACTGAACAATGAGAACACACACACATACATATAACACACACACATAAGAACAATGAAAAAATAGACTTTCAAATATTAGTTTTGAATAAGCTAGGGATTTAGGGTAAGTAGTCATAACAAAAAGATATGACGAGATGAAAGACACGACATTTTCATTTGAAAGTCCATTAAAGTCAAGGCTGGTATTATTTCATCATTTACTATGTAGAATATTAAACATCATAATCAATTTTTTTTGAGACAAGGTTTCTCTGTGTAGCCTTGGTTGTATTGGAACTCAATCTGTAGAACAGGCGGGCCTCAAAGTCAGGATTCATCTGCCTCTGAGTCCCTGCTGGGATTAAAGGCATGTGCTTCCACACCCAGCTCCATCATCAATTTTTAAAATCTAATTATAAAAATATTTTAGAGACGGGCAGTAGTGGTGCATGTCTTTAATTCCGGCACTTGGGAGGCAGAGGCAGGCGGATTTCTGAGTTCAAGGCCAGCCTGGTCTACCGAGTGAGTTCCAGGACAGCCAGGGCTACACAGAGAAACCCTGTCTTGAAAAACAAAAAAAAAAATTTAGAAACATGAAAGAATGTTTAGTTATTCAGGGCAGTAGTCTTAAAGTCCATATGATAGTATTGATGAGACAGACTTCAAATTGGCAGTTCAGAAGATTAGGACTAAAAACCCAGGCTTTTGGCAAATAGCCAGAAACTTCTCTACCATCAGAAACTGCCCTACTACTTGACCTGAAGGAAGGATAAGGGGTCATTGTTTCCAGCCGCTACCACACCCTGGTAATGGCTCTGGAATGCCTAGATACAGAGTAAGACAAAGCCCATCTACCCCAGGAATCCCTTAGTGTGTTTTAAATCGGGCCTGTGAGCTCACTTTGGGTCTCTCTGTCTTGGTAGAGGGAGGCCCCAGCATGCTAGACTTCTGCAGAATGGAACACTCTTTACATGGTTGACATTCTATTTGAGTCCAGGGTGCCATTCTTCGGCGAATCATGGACCCTTACAGTATGTGATGATATAAGGTGATATAAGAGTGTGCCTACCTCCTGGAAGTGAATTAGAAGCACCTGTATATGAATATAAATCAGAATGGCATCTTTCATGTCTTTTTCCCTCCCACCCTCCCACCCCCCATCTGGTCTCTTTCCTTTCCCCTCTTGAGATTTTTTGGGGGAAACTCCCTTATTTTAGGGCCAGTTCTTTCAACAGTCTGAGGAACAGATTGAGAGACCCGAGTGTCTCCTCAGAACATCTTTCTGTTTAGTAGACCCGCTCGCTCCCTGGGGTTCAGTATTATGAAGGTGTTCCTCATAAAAGCCTTGTGTTACTACATAGGACCCAGGAGCAAAGTACAGATGGCTCTAAAACACGGTTGTTCTTTATATTTGTGACACACAAACATTTAGTGGGTTTCTTGTCAGAAAAGCAGAAGCAAAGGAACACAGAAGCTGTGTTTAACAGGATGGACCAGTCAAATAGTAGACAGGAAATCTCACCAAGACCCTTGAAGAAGGATCTCAGCATAAATTCCAGGGATGCTGGGCTGCGGACACAGACTTCACTGCATTTAGTTATCTTTAACAGCCCAGGTGGTCCCCTAAACTGAAGTGACTCAAAACAGGCCAAAGTGAGATATTTGGTTTTGTTTTGGTTTTGGTTTTGGTTTTGGTTTTGGTTTTGATTTTTGGTTTTTCAAGACAGGGTTTCTCTGTGTAGCCCTGGCTGTCCTGGAACTCACTCTGTAGACCAGGTTGGAGATTTTTGGTTTTTAAGTTGAAAGGAATTTTGCAAGTTGAAAGGACAGGTTTGTATCATTTTAATGTTAGCACAAGAGTTAAAGGAAAGGAACTATTGAAGGAAAACAATAGATAAGTGAGAAACAAAGAAACCAGTAGGTGAAAGAGAAGAAGAGTGGGGAGTTAGTGTAGAATTTACTCTTAGTTTCAATAGCAACTCTAAAAACTTAAAAGAAAAATTTATTTTAGCATTGCGTTTAACCCAGTGCTTTTTTTGTTGTTGTTGTTTTGCTTTTTTGCTTTTTGTTTTTGGGGGGCTTTTTCTGATGTTTTTGTTGTTGTTTGGTTTGGTTTGGTTTGGTTTGAAAGGCTGGAGAATCTTAGAATTTAAAATGAGGGCATTTAATACAAATGTATGGTGTATAACCGTTACCTAAAAGGACATGGTGGGCCATGGTAGCCAGCCAGAAATATAAAATAGCCAGTTCTAGGAACCCAGAGCCTCAGGGCTCTGGTTCCTGATACCTGCCGCTCCTGAATGATCCACAATGAGGGCGGAACTAAGAATGAAGGTCTAATGGTTTATGAGACTCTCCACCCTGTCAACCAGTAGATGAAGATTACATTCCTAGAATGAATGTGTTCCCCTCCATAACTGAATACCTTGGGTCGGGTCCCTCTGAAATTTTCCACTGTTTTTATGTTCTGTTTCCTTGGTAACTCTCTCTCCGCCCCCAGCTTCCCTTAAATACCCTACACTTCCTGTGTTCCAGGTCGAACTCCTCTGACTGGCAAGGTCATGAGATCGACCCCAGTACCGGTATCCCCAATAAACCTCATGTGATTGCAGAAAGTTCGGTCTCTTGTGAGTCATTGAGTGGTCGTGTCATCCTGAGACTTGAGTAAGGATCTCCCCAGTTCTGGGGGTCTTTCAGGTTTAGTTTGGTTTTTTTAAGGCAGGGTTTCTCTGTGTATTACTGGCTGTCCTGGAACTTGCTCTGTTGACCAAAGCTGGCTTCAAACAGAGCTGGGCTTAAGTGTGCGCTAACTCATGTATATTTTTAAGACCTCTTTTTTGTTTGTTTGTTTGTTTTGTTTTGTTTTTTTAGATAACAAATTACCAATTTTATCAGATTTGTTTCTTAAAAGATGTTTTACATTTTAATTAAAACATACTGCCTGTTTGTGAAACAAACAAAAACACCTTCATTGCCCGGTGTCAGAACAAAGGAAACTCCATTTCCCCAAATGCTTGGAGTTGGACAAAGCCAACATTCCTCAGGAACTTAAGAAGCAGGTTCCCCTCTACCAAAGAAGTCATCCCCTTATCACCAGCTGAAAGGACAAATGGCTCTCTCTAGTACCAGTCAGCATACCGAGCCCATGCTGCGTCCCTCTGTGTTATACCTCAAGTTCTCACCTCAAACTTCTCCAGTTTAAGGGTTTTCCTCCCCCCATCTACCTGTCTACCTATTCCCTTAATAACCCTGCTATTTTGGCTATTCTCTCTCTTCCCCTCCCCCATCTCTTTTCTCTCTCTATCTCTCTTTCTTGTAAGACCCCTGACACTCGGTCAGTGGCACTTCAAGACGCCCCTGAGTGAGACACCTAGACACAGATCGATCGACAAGCAAGAGGTTTATTTTCCAGCAAGTCGGGATGTCCTGGGTAATGAATAATACAGTTGCTGGCTTCGTCAGAGCATCCAAGAGATCCAAGATTTCCTGCTTGTTTTTTATTTATTTTCCTTCTGATGTGAGCAGTCCACTCTCTTGGTATATAGTTCCCCCCCACCCCCCACCCCCTGCCGTGGACATGGACTGTGGCAAAGGCATAACTGCTATCCATGTAGATGTTAATTTTCTTGTTGGCCCCAACTTCTACGGCTTTAGTGAGGGCAATTAGCTCTGCTTTCGGGCCGGGGTGGGGGCTGGGGGGGTTCAGCCCAGATGACATTTGTACTGTCCACCTGCTGCACCCTCTAGTCTCTGACTTTCAAGGAGAAAGCTGTTCCCTGTTTGTAAACCAGGTAGCCTTGGCTCCCGGCAGGGGTCGGTTGGAGAGGTCTTTTCTCCACTCATGGGCTTCTTGCCTGCATTTATTTATTTATTTATTTATTTATTTTTGGTTTTTCGAGATATGGTTTCTCTGTGTAGCCCTGGCTGTCCTGGAACTCACTCTGTAGACCAGGCTGGGCTCGAACTCAGAAATCCACCTGCCTCTGCCTCCCAAGTGCTGGGATTAAAGGTGTGCATTACCATTGCCTGGTTCAGAATTTCTTGACACTCGTTCTGTGGTGGCTTGAGGTCAGGGTCCAGCAGCAAGGTGGTCAGATTGAGCCCAACCAGTGGAGAAAAGGTGATTTGGTGAGAGTTCAGAAGCAAAGGCTGGTAGTGGGTGGTCCTGGCATTCATCATCCGGCAGTCAGGAGGCTGCCGCATCACTCTCTCCAGAGCATGTGGTGCAGCCACCTCCAAGTTATGTCCCAAAGTTAATTTGTCAGCATCTCAGACCAAGGTGGCCACTGCTGCAAGACATGGGGCCACCCAGCTGCCACAGGATCCAGCCTTTTGGATAGGTAGGCTAGTGGTCTTTTCCAGGGGCCCAATGTTTGGAGTCTCATCAGCCCCATTTTCTGGTAAACTTTGTTCGTGTGTGTGTGTGTGTGTGTGTGTGTGTGTGTGTGTTTCTTTTCTCCTGAAAAATTGTCTGTTAGCTAGGAAATATGTGCTTTGGGTCAGTTCTATATGCTGCTTTGGGGACTGGTGGCTTGTCAAGGTGACAGGAGAAACAGCAGGAAAATACAGAATTATGCATTTGAGAAGGAGTGTCAGGAGCAAGGTCCAACTGATAAAAAATCAGAACATATCAAAGACAAAGAAAACCAATTCAAACATGACAGAGCAAAAATGCTTTCAAAGGTCCAAAAGCAAATACTGAAAAGACCCTAAAAGATCCAAAAGCGAGCACACAACCAGGCCAACAAGCACAAAAGCGAGCATACAAGCGAGCACACAAGCGAGCACACAGACACACAAGCAAGCACACAAGCGAGCAAGCACACAAGCGAGCACACAAGCAAGCACACAAGCAAGCACACAAGCACACAGGCACACAAGCGAGCACACAAGCACACAAGCGAGCAAGCACACAAGCACACAGGCACACAAGCGAGCACACAAGCACACAAGCGAGCACACAAGCGAGCAAGCAAAACAAACCATCTAGACAGAAACATTTTCAAAGCTCTAAAAGCAGACCAAATACTAAAAACAAGCTAAACAGCCGAAATCCAAAAATGCCTTTAGAGATCCAAAACCAGGCAAGCAAGCCAGCACATAAGCTAATCAAATGTCTAGATCAAAATGCTTTAAAAGCAAATAAGCAAAATCATGTACATATCTTGAACCAAATACAGATACAGATACAACTTCTTTTCACGAGTTTTTGTGCAGAAGCTTAAAGCAGAATGTGTTCTTGAAAACAAACTAAAAATGTGTCTGTCAGAGTTTATTCTAAGTGTTAACCAGCTTAGAATAAACAAAACGGACTATCAACCAAACCAAGGGAGTTCCAAAACCCTGGAAAGAACTCACTAACTGTCTACCTGAGGACTGCCTGAGACTAACACCAGGGAGTCTGGAGGCAGTCAGTTGGCTGGGAGTGACTGCAACAGAGTGGAGTCATATGACCAGCCTTGACCTCATGGATGTAAGTATGTATATAGTCCACCAGCTCCCCAGTGAAAAGTGCATCATTCTTGGAGCCCCACATTGGGCACTGTAATAGTCAACACAAAAATCACAGTTCTCATCTTAAAAGGAACAGGAGGTAGCTTATTCTGGAAGTTTTGAGTAATCATGGCCTGGAAACAGATTTAGGTTCCCCCAAATTCCATGTTCTAAACTGGATAGTAGTTTCATGAAGTTTTTATAGTTTTACAGAACAAAGAAAGTCATAAATTGAGGTGAGTACATTAGAAGTACACTGAGATGGGGGTGCTTTTCTATTGGTCCAAGATGTTATCCGATGACATTCTTAGCTTTGGGGTCGGTAAAGTGGTATGCTAAGTTAATAGATCCTAAGAGGTTTTTAGCTAGTAGTCACTAGATGTTAGTTCAGACACAGAGATGGGCAAGGCTAGAACTAGTATCAAGTTACACAGCTAAGGTAACTAGATACTCGACCTGCAATAGTTCAGTGTCTTCCCTCATAGTACTGAAGTTAGTCAGGCTCTGCAGACACAACTTCTTCTCAAGAGTTTGTTCAGAGGCTTAACGCAGAATGTGTGCTGTGCACACACAAAGTCCTGCATTCAATTCCCACAATGACACACACCCGATGGTAACACCTTAAGCCCAATAAAACTTCACTCCTTAGTCATATATACAGTGTCTGAAGATGAGAAAGTCCAAGATTAGCATGACCCATGTGATAATGTGGCCTTCATCGTGTGGTCCAGGACAGCAGCAGCAGCATTCCTGGTAGGATCTTAAAAGAAAAAGAGAAGGGCAAGAGCCACCATATCTTAAGGCAGGTTTGGGGGGAGCCAATTGACTTTATACTTGCCTATATCTGAAGTCAGGGCAAATATACCCTGACTGTTGCAAATCTTTTTTACAAAACATCAGGTTTTTTTTTTTTTTTTTTTTTTTTTTACAAAAGGAAATTAATTTTTACTGCAGGACAGAACCAACCCATCATTTGCCTTGAGTTCTATACTTTTTTTGCATTTATATTATGTGTATTAGTGTTTTCCCTACATGTGTATCTGTGCACCCTGAGCATGCAGCGCCCATGAAAGCCAAAAGAAGTTGTAGAGTTATAGACTGTTCTGAGTCATTATGTAGGTGCTGCGAACTGAACCCAGGTCATCTTCATGAGCAGCCAAAACTCTTAACCAAAGTCATCTTTCCATACCCAAGTGTTTGTTTGGGTTTTTTATTTGTTTGTTTGTTGTTTTTCTTATAAAAAGACATATCCAGGGTTTCTGCTTGGAATACCAAAGCTACACTAATTTCTGCTGCTATCCTATCACTTTATGTTTCTAGAGGATTTCCTGATTGAGTTCCCCTGAGTTCGGATGGGTTTGATGTGGGCAGTAATTCTCAACCTGTGGGTCACAGCCCCTCTGGGGGTCTGTTAGGTTTCAAACCAAGGGCAAAAGGCAGAGGTGCCTATTTAACATAAGCCAGTGGACCTGTCTGCCAGGCTTTCCCAGTATCCCTCAGTCCCTACTTGTTACATGGACACTTTACCCTCTACCCTGAACTCTCTAGCTCAGGAGATGGGCTGCCCTTTTTCCTACCTAATCCAGATATTTTGGTTACTAGCCCTTTTTGACTTTTGGCCTCCTGGCTGCTGCACCTCTTCCTTCCCTTTCCCTGTTCCTGCACGGCCCAGCTCAGTCTGGTCATGTTCACCCCCCTGATACCCTGCCTCTGGCTCTGTTCTCCTACATATCTATCATAAACTTTCTCCTCCTCTACCATACCTAGAGACAGTTGTGTCCTTTCCTATTTATTTCTTTTTTCATTCAGGGTAAAACGACCCTTTCACAGGGGTCTTCATATCAGATATCCTGCATATCGGATATTTACATTATGATTCATAGCAATAGCAAAATTGTAATTATGAAGTATCAATGAAAATAATTTTATGGTTGGGGACTACCATAACATGAAGAACGATATATTAAAGGGTTGAGGCGTTAGGAAGGCTGAGGGCCACTGCTCTAGGTTGTGGAAACGGAACAGAGAAGTGATTGAACACTGGAACCAAAACCAGGGCTAAAGGGAATCCGATTCTTCAGGGAGCTTTGCCCTTCTCTCTTAGGATTTCCTGGTCTCCTACTGTAGAGTTTACTACCTGCTCTAAGATGACCCCTATGGCCTCAGGTAAAATATGGGAAGAATGTGGGGGTGTGAAAGTGAAACCTAGGGATACCTATGTAGCAGTCAGGTCTATAAACGAGAGGAGATAATCACAGCCTTTCATTGAGAATGTGGGTGCTCAGTGTTCTGAAGCATCTCATTTTGTTTTCTCCACAACCGTATGTATGAAGCAATGTAGTGAAATTGATATGTTGAAGTTAACACCCATAGTATCACGTAGCTATGGGAAGTTAAAACCCAAACCCATGTTCCTCCTGCCCAGTGAGCCTGCGTCCATCCCCGGTGGTTCTACAAGGAACCGGCACACTCCAAATTCAGAAATGTTTTGTCATAGTTTAATTTCCAATTCTGTAGTTGTTGCTTAAAGTGAGGAATAGTAAATGCCTAGAAAAGAGTCAACCATGCCTCTCTACTGTTGCAGAGCAGGCTTTCCCAGTGAGAAATCACACCACATGCTTAGAGGTTAATAAAGGAAGAATCTTCTAGTAGCATGCAGCTGCTCTCCCTTATGCACAAAAGGAAACCAACCAGCCTTGAACAGAACACTTTACTCCCTTATGTAGGCCTTGGGTTTATATATCCCATAGACACTGTCATCTGTAAATCTCCCTAGTCCCAGGTTACATTTTAAACAATTTAAAAATAGAGAGGATACTACATGTCTGGCCACTTGGGCAGATGGAGATTTACACAGCAAAAATAGTGCCAGAATTAATAGTTTTTTGGTTTTGTTTTGTTTTTGTTAATTTTTTTTTCAAGACAGAGTTTCTCTGTATAGCCCTGGCTGTCCTGGAACATACCCTGTAGACCAGGCTGGCCTCGAACTCAGAAATCCGCCTGCCTCTGCCTCCCAAGTGCTGGGATTAAAGGAGTGTGCCACCACTGCCTGGCATAGAATTAATAGTTTTTAAGTATAACGGTTTTGTTGTTTTGAATAGTAGCTGCCCAGAGTCATCTATCTTACCCACCTGGCAGAATCATGATTTATGACAGATCAAGACTAAAAGATGGCTGTGACTCTGCCTTTCAGAGTCTTAGTTTTGGTAAGGGATGGGTCTAATGGCTGCTTCTAGGACAGGGTTGTCACTTTTGTTATAGGAATGGAGTCCAGTCTTGATAAACCTACATTTGCTGAAGGGATTCTCCATCAGTCCTACATTCGAGTTATTTCTAACAAGCCTGATTGTTAAACTAGACCTACCTTTGAGTTGTTTTAGAGGGAGCACTCCCTTAGCTAAATTGTACTTTGTGTGACTTAATGTCTCCTAAGCAAGTTCATTAGTAACACCAATTTTATTACTTCAAGTTTCTCCTATATCACTTCAAGTTCCTCATATAATATTCTGCCTCCTGTTGTTCAATTGAGCACACTTTTTATTACTTTATTGCCCTTCTTGAATGGGCTTCTCAGCTTGCTCACCCCTCTTTACTTACATACTTTCCAGGGATTTGTCCTAACTCAGTGCAAAACCCTCAGGAGAAACCACAGTTGAAATCTGCAGTGTTTGAAAGAACATGATTGTCCTGTAAGACAGATGAGACCCACTTAATAAACATGGTCGAAGTCATTCTTCTCTGAGTGTTTCCACCTCCAGAGGGTCCTGGGATGTTGGCTGAGTAGTCTACAGTCCTCTGTTTTTCACTGACAGCACAATTCTTACTGTTAAAGCCTCAGCACCCATGAGCCTCAGGGCAGGAATGTCTAGTGCTGACCATGTACTTAGATTACAGGGTTAGAATTTTACCTTTTTTTTTTTTTAATGCTAAGAAGTGGTTTGAGATTGGATGTGTATGGTTCAGTGGCAGGGAACTTGTCTGGCATGAACTAGGGTAAAATAAGATATATAATGCGAGTAATAAATGAGAGGGTGGGACAGCCAGAGAGAAGTCAGGGGTGAGTCTATAGAAATCTTGCTGTTAGAGTTTTCTTAAAACAGTGGGGTGGAAGACAGGGATGCTTACACAAGGATGCCCACACCCTGGTTCTTGGCAGCTGTTCTCTGACAATGGGATGAGAGCAGCTCTGCTTAGTGTTTTGTGAGCATGAAGTGACCAAAGGACAAATGCCAGCAAGTTGAAGACAATCCATCAGAGAGAGAATTGGACACTTTTTTTTTTTGGTATTTTGGTTTTTTCAAGACAGGGCTTCTCTGTGTAGCCCTGGCTGTCCTGGAACTCACTCTGTAGACCAGGCTGGCCTAGAACTCAGAAATCTGCCTGCCTCTGCCTCCAAGTGCTGGGGCTAAAGGTGTGTGCCACCATTGCCCGGCTAGAATTGGACATTTTTACTTTAGTGATGCTGGGGATGAAAGCCAGGGTGTGCAGCTCCTGCACACAGTTTGTCACTGAGTCAAATCTGTAGCTCCTAAACTGGGTTCTAATTTTTTTCCTGAGACTTGCTATGTAGATCAGGCTGACCTTGAATTTCAGCTAGCTTCCTGACTCTGCCTCTAAGTGCTTGGGGTTGTTGGTGTGAGCCACGACCACACGTTATTGAACCCAAGGAGCTGTGAAATAGCCAAACCTGCAACTAGCCCTGGCTGCAGGGTGCAGTACTTGTTATCACAAAGAATAAAAGCAGGAAGCAGAGTTAGGCTAATATAGGCCCCGAGCCATCAAGTGCAAAGGTGCTACTTAATTCATGTAGAACCTTAAAGCAGAGTCACGAAAACAGGTTTTTAAAACCAGAACTTCAAAATCCCCCAATCAGATCATAGGGAAAAAAGAAACAAAATTTGTTAAGAAAAAAATCTTGTCCATTGTTTTCTCTTTTGTTGGTGTTGTTGCTGGTTTGTTTGTTTGTCTTATTTTTTACTTTTAACTTTTGTTTATTTTTTAATGTGTATGGATATTTTGCTTGTATGTATGTCTGTATGCATGTATGTTTGATACCCACAGAGACCAGACTTTTCAGACAATTGTGAGCTTGCTATAGAATTAATATATCTTCAAAAGACAGTGAGAACACACTCCCCACACTCAGATATTAGGATAAAAGCTCTTTAATAATAGCTCACAACTAGTTCTGGCTAGTGCACAAAAGGATCTACCCAGCCTTGAACAGAAAATTTTACCAGCTTATATAGTCCTTAAGTTCATATACTTAAATAGAGTCATCCTTGCCGGGTGGTGGTGGCACACACCCAACACTTTGGAGGCAGAGGCAGGCAGATTTCTGAGTTCCAGGCCAGCCTGGTCTACAGAGTGAGTTCTAGGACAGTTAGGGCTATACAGAGAAGCCCTGTCTCGAAAAAACAAAAACCAAAAAAGAAACAAAACCAAAAAAATAGTCATCCTTAAATTTCCTTAAATCATCCACATGTTACACTTTCATAATTTAAACAGACAAGAAACTGTAAAACTGGTCACTTAGGCAGAATTCCTCCCTCTCCCTCCCTCTCTCTCTCTCTCTTCCTCTCTGCTTTTTTTGTTTTTTGTTTTGTTTTGTTTTGTTTTTTTGAGACATGATTTCTCTGTGTAGCCCTGGCAGTTCTGGAATTCTCCCTGTAGTCTAGGCTGGCCTCGAACTCAGAGGTCTGCCTGCCTCTTTGTCCCAAGTGCTAGGATTAAAGATATGTGTCACTATACGGCTTCTTTTTGAATAATTGTTACCCAGGGCCATCTTGCCCACTTGTCAGAATCTGCATCTCCTGATAAGATAGTGGTGGAATTGATGGCAGACCAGGACTTAATGGTGGTTGTGACCCTGTGCTGTTCCCCTTGAGCTGTCCCTTAGAATCCTTTGATGTAAGGATGGGACTGAGGGCCAGTTTTAAGTCTGGGCTGTCTCCTTTTGTTATGGGAATGGAGTCTAACTTAAAGTGGGTCAGTGAATAAACACTAATCAAAAACATTTATTCAGCAACCCTAAACTTCAGTTATTCTACACAAATGTCCTTTTTGCAGTTCTTAATGAGTGTGGTGAGTGCACTACTTAGCTTCCAGTCATGACACAGCTGCAAACTTCTGGTTCTTGGGTGAAACAAGACACTGTAGAAGCTGTAACATTCCATATAGTGAAGCCAATCTCAGTAAGATCTATGGGCATGTTTTGAGAGTGATAGCTTACCAGTTCTCAGCTGCAGGAGGAACTATTCGGTGTAATCCATGATGCTGAAAGATAGAATCAAAAGTTTCCCTCCTAGCAGCCACAAGACTGCTGGTTACCGTGAAGAGCATCCATGCGTGGCCGACAAAACAGCACTCTATGGGCATGCTCTTCATTTCTTGCCAGACATATTGTGTGCTAACAGCTTACAGGCAGAATTCAGGCTTCTGAGACTTGAACTGCTCATTGATGTTAGGTTTATGAGGAAGCCTGATTAGCCAGTAGGAATGTCTGCTGTTGCTTCAACATGCTCCCCTGCGTAATAGCTACCTTCTAACTATCTACCTGCTGTCAGTTTGCAGTACTCCACGTGAGCAAAATGCTTAGAGAATGGTTCTCAACCTACTAAACTATACCAGTCTTTACATTTTCTGTTTAAAATGAACTCCAAGGATGGTTCACTACTGAGATCTTAGCCTGATGAACCAGAGTAGACAATAAACCCTTATCTTCTTATCTGTGGCTTAGATCTCTGTTGCAGTGTGTGCAATGTACGACAGACTCAAGCGCTCTGAAGATCACACACTCCTTCTGAGCACAAGTCCATCATGTGCAGAGCACTCTGCTTCATTAGGGTATCATGATGCCTTCTGCTGGCGTTCAGAGAAGGCTTGAAACAAGGAGTGGGTTTTTTTTTGCAGTAGAGTATGTAGCCCTGGTTGAAATGAAAGTCACTTTGTAGACCAGGCTGGGCTTGAATGTGCAGAAGTCCACATGCTTTACCTCCAGAATGATGGGATAAAAGGGGTGCTTCACCACACTCGCTACAAGAACCTTTTGATCTCTGCATAACTCTTCCTTTTCCAAACCTAAGTATAGGCTATTTATTTTTCACAGACTCATACAGGATTCGTGTTCTGAGAAACAATATTCAGAACTGCATGCCAGCCTATATTTGTTCCCTCCATTCCTACCTGGTCTCCAAAGGATATGTGTGAGCATGCAGGAGGACAAGACATGTGCTGTATAAGTATGTAAGTGAGGTTAGTACATGAGTACATGTATGTGTTGTTAGTACATGAGTGGGTGAAAGAGTGTGAGTCCATGAGCACTCGAGGGTGGAAGAGTGCAGAACTGTTTCTGTAGATGTGTGAATGTGACTGCACAGATGTAAAGGAAGTGTGTTGTATGTGTGAAGAGGCTTAAGAATACAGGAATGTGTGAGGGGAAGGTTGGAATTTTAGAAGAAGCAGTCATATTTGCAAAAAGAAATTAAGGAGGTAAATTAGAAAGAAAAGTGGGCCGGGTGGTGGTGGTGCATGCCTTTAATCCCAGCACTTGGGAGGCAGAGGCAGGTGGATTTCTGAGTTCGAGGCCAGCCTGGTCTACAGAATGAGTTCCAGGACAGCCAGGGCTATACGGAGAAACCCTGTCTCGAAAAACCAAAAAACCAAAAAAAAAAAAAGAAAAGAAAAGTGGGCCACAGCACATCTTTACACTCAAGTATAAAGCCATGTGGGGCATGGCTTTATATTTATTCAAACATTTAATCCTCAGAACAACCAATTTTACAGATAAGGAAAGCTGAACCTCAGTGAGGATAAGAAACTTACCACAGGAGAAATGCGACAGTGTAAGGCCAGATGGAATGGCTCGTGAGTCCTCTCTCAGGTCAGAGAGATACGAGCTTTGGTTTTTGGGGTGGGGGCAGCCCTTTGCTTCTGATAGACCTCTGTACCTTTGCATTGTACTTTAAGAATATGGTTATCTCTGGCTCAGATTTTCCCATGTATACATTGTTTTTAAACAAAAAGAAGCATGAGGAGGGCAGGATGCTACTGAGTGTCTGCTGGTCTCTAGCTGACACAGCGTACAGACTGGGCAGCATCCTTTAACTACATAGGAGTAAGACTGTCAGCTCCACAGGTAACACAATACTGCTCAGCTTCCAGGAGTCTCCTGTCCATGCCTATAGAATGTTCTCCTTCCTGCTTAGATTTAAACCACCTTCACACCAAGAGATAGCATTCTCTCTCCCCTCTGAACACTCAGTACAAGGAGATATTTTGTCATACACACCTTAAAAGGCTGGCATTTATTTTCTAAGAGTCTGTGAGTACCACTGCAATCAAGCAGATTGTATTTTGAAAGGTAGGTTCCTTTTTTCTGTTTTTTTTTTCTCCCCTAACAAATATTTTTGGTTTTGTCTCCAAACAAATACTACACTACTGAAACTCAAAATGTGCCTATTACACTGGGCATGAGCTGAATGACTGAGTCTGTCTTCTGTTGTCATGAGGACTGAGTCTTTTGGGGTATATAAGAAGATTCTCCCAAAAGGTGACTAGGTGTCTTCTAAATTCCTTCCTAACCCTGAGATTTGATTTGAAGCTTCTTCTGCAAGTGTATTTAAAATACATGTGTATAGAGTCATCCTCACCCAGTGTGAAAGTCTCTTATGTCTTTGTTAAGCAGAAATCTCACAACATATTACACACACACACACACACACACACACACACACACACACACACTTTTCTGTTTTCTTCTAAGGACTTATTTCTATAGAGGGTGACTTATTTGGTTTTAAAGCAGTTTGTCTAACCTGGCTACCTATTCTATTCTCCCTTTTGGCAATGTTAATCTCCTATTTATTTTATGGGTAACCTTTTGCAGATAAAGGGGATAGTCAGGTGGAAACAAAACTCCCACAATGTAACCCCAAGCCTGAAGCCTCCCAGATTCTAGAAATCTACCTAAAATTCTTGTATAGGGGAGTAGCCCTCAAACCTCACGGCACAGATGAGAAGGGGCACAGTGAGGAAACAACAGCCCGTATGCTGCCCATTGGTCAGAACTGAGGCTCATCTGTGCAGTTCTCCCTGGAGGTGCTGACAGAGTAAAGCAGGGGCTGTTTGTTAGCGGGACAAAGCAAGAGGACTAAGCTGGCCGATTTCCCATCGACTCAGGCTCAACAGTAGTGATGGCAGCTGTGTGTCTTTCCATTTTAATGTCTTTGGTCATGATAGAAACATTTTCTTGGAAAGAATGTACTACTTTGATTTGGAAATAAATGTAAATAACCTTAGTTAGGTGACTCCACTTTCACTCATTTTGTATTTAATATATCTGCACTCTATTAATACCTTAAGATAAAGATATTAAAAGAAACAGAGAAACCTCCATGGCAACTTCAAACTCCTATCACTTATCAGGAGAAATAAATGGAACCTAAATGATTACCATTAGAACTTCGGTGAAAATTTCTCTTCCGTATTTAAGAAAATAAATTTCTCAACCTGGGCTAATTATTTAAGCTGAAGCTTTTAAAGTTAAAAACATTTTAAGTCTATAACACAATACAGAACTAAATGCACATTTAAATAGAAATGCAAGTTTATTTTTTGTTCCTTTTTTTTTCCCCACCAAAGTAGCAGAAGGGTTTTTCTTCTCTTACTTTCTTATGCAAATGAAGCCAGACTTCAAAGGAGCAATAAACCACAGAATTGTAGTTAAGGATTAATGGGAAAGGCTTTCATTACAGTCTAGTTAAAACTGCATTTCCCATAGATGCACTTCCCTAGCCAATATGTCAGCTGCTGTAGGCTGACACGGCTCAGTTTCGGGCCATAAGAGCTTCCTGCTTTGTCTCTAGTGCTCCCTGCCTGACACCAGGGAAGAGAGGATGAGCTGCAGTGGCCCTGTGCTTTGGAAGTTGGACAAAGTTGGCACTGCGCTTCATTAAAACAAGCTGTCCTCAATGCCCATCTGGCCTCGCTCCTCTGTGGCCCTTGGCTCCTCTTGGAATGACAGAGTTCTTACCAATTCCACTGGGTACAAAAGCCCAGATTATATTGTAACTAGAGAGATTCACACCTACTGCTGACATTACAGGTGAATGACTTCTTAGAGCAAAAAATCCCATTTACACAGTGCTGAGGGAGAACATGGAATTTCAGAACTAGCACTTGTCTTTATGTGTAACCAGCTGTCTTTATGTTTTCTATGACCGCTTCTCAGCCTTACTGCCACACAGCTCTATAATCTACATATATTCCTTGCATTCATTTATGTTAGAGAAAGAAAAGGCAAAGCAAGGGATAGCAACCCAACAGGGTCAAGAACAATCATAGACGAAGTGATTTGCCGTCAATGCTTTTATTCCTTCATCTCTGTCCTGTTCAACACTAGTGGACACACACCTCTGGCTCATTAAGGAAGTGACATGCAGATGAGTGACAAGGATAGAAACATCATTCACACCCTCTTCCTCAGGTATTCCTCCAATGTGCACTCACATGAGTTTGCATATACTATAAGCCTGGATGATGATGCCCATTATCCAGGGTAAATTATGCACAGGTAAAACAGATTCCACACTGGTACAACCTGGTAAAGTCTTCAGGACACCTAACAAAATTATTTTCTGATTATTCATTTTCTAGATTTGGGGGATGAAAATAGAAAAGAATATAAACAAAGCATGCTTTTTGAGGTTTCTTGGGTCAGTTAGTAGAAAAATAGGTGTTTTCTTTGGGAAGGTTTTTTAAATTCCTTGTTTTATTTTATTCTTAAGTGGAGAACTGTGAAGCTGGAATTCCTGAGTCTGTTTTCCCCTTCATCAGTCTTTAAGGGAGTGGTAGGCTTTGGCAGTCCGGCTATTGACAAAGTCAGTCTTCTTAAACTGAGCCTTTGGAAGAAGCAGACAAAAATATAAAATATAAAAATTCTCACATAAGAAAATGCCTCATTAATTCGTCAGTTGAAGGATATTTAAGTTGGTTCCATTTTCTGGCTGTTGTGAATTGAGCAGCAATGAACATGGCTGAACATGTGTCTGTGTCACACCATGTCTTGAGGACATATGTCAAGGAGTCATATAGGTGGTCACATGGTTGATTTATTTTTCGTTCTCTGAGAATTTTCCACACTGATTTCCAGAATGGCTGCAACAGTGTGCAATCCCAACAGTGAATGAGGGTGCTGCTTCCCCCATAATCCATACCATCATTTTTACTCTTGATCTTAGCATTCTGATGGGGGAAGAGGAAATCTCAAAGTAGTTCTGATTTCCACTTCTCTAATTGCTAACGCTGTTGAAATACTTCCTTGAAACAACCTAAATGCCCTTCAGTTGATGACTAGATAATAAAAATGCAGTACTTGTACACATTGAAATTCTATTCAGCTATAAGGGAAAATGAAGGCATAAAATTTTCAGGTACAAGGATGAAACTAAAACATATTTTACAGAGTGAGGTGATCCAGACCCAGAAAAACAAGTCACATGTTTTCTCTTATTTTGTGGCTCCTAGCTCTTAATCTTCATATGGAAGTGTATAGCCTGGAGTCTCTGCAGAAGCAGGAAAGCAAAAAGGGGGATCATGGTGGGGCCAGAGTGAGGCAAAGGTTGAGTTGGGGGGCGATAATGGAAAGGTGGCATCTAGTGGAGTGAAGGAAAGTTTTTGAATAACAAGACACAGGTGACATGAAAGGTGGAAATAGAAAAGATGGGGGAAATACAGACAAAAAGGGAAGGAGGAAGTGTAAGTAACACTAAGGATATTTGAAAAGGCATAGCAAATTTTATGTTTACCTAAAATTACATATATGTTTATACATGGATATAGAGCTTAATGAAGTTATACCACTTGGGGTGATAATGTTCCCTCAAAAAGCCATGGACTATCTAACAAAACCTCTGATACCACACATGAGAAACCTTCTTTTTCATTGGTTAAGGGAGACGATGAGATTCCCAAAGAACATAAGCCATTACTATTTCCTGTTCTGCCTCCCAGAACTTGAAGGTAAATCCCTATTGCTGCAGAAACTATACACTGTACACATAGGACCTGGAGGAATTCAGTTGGAACTGACCTGGAAGCCTCCTTCCTAAGGAGTGGCTCTCACATATCAGAAGTTGCCGAGGGAGAGGCTCATTCAGTAGTAGTTATACCCAGCTGTAAGGTACACGGGTACCACAAGGATTGGATTGGCAAGATATGCACAGTGCTGTACTACCGGCACTGCTGTCTGGGAGATGATTAATAACTGTCTAATTGAATTTAAGGATAGCTCAACAGTAGGGAACTCACGTTTGGTATTATAAAGCCCAGAGAGGTCATATCCCCAAGAGGAGAATCTACTACTGCCAGATCCTAAATCAATATAATTCCTAATTGTATTCTAAATACTTTTCCTTATAGCCACAAATAAATGCAGCTTTCATTCATCATCAAAGAAGCTTCCTTTTGCAATATTCAGAAACTATTACAGATATTTACAACTGATCAAAATGCAGAGAATATGGGACTATGGAGTGCCACCAGTGGTGCATCTGCAATGCAACTCTATACCTAAGGCTCAAGGAAAATCATGGAAGAAAGGATGGAAAGATCTTAGGAGTAAGAGGTCTATGACATCTGTTGCTAAATTATATTGTGTCCCCTAGATATGGCAGGGGAAATGGATCCATGAACTTTCAATAATATGATCATTTGAACAAGACCAGCAAAATGGCACTATCAATTGACATACCAATGTGGACAAGGGAAATTTCACATCACCCTTCTCCTAGATGAAGAGCTACAGGGATCGGGGGCCACTGAGAATGGGAGAACCAATTGTTCCCAGGGATGAACTCCTACACAGGTTGTCAACCTTAGACACAAGCAAAGCTAAAGAGACTCAAGTAGGTTCCATATACATGTGTGCATGCACAAACATATATGTGTGTGTGTTCATGCATATATGTATATACATGTAACAATAATACTTAAAGAAAGGAACCTGAATTTGGGAGAGAGGAACCAGACAGGAAAGGAGGGGTAGGCTTGTCACAGATACGGTGCTCATGCATGAAATTCTCAAAAAACAAAACAAAACAAAAAACTATTCAAAAAACAAAGAAGGAGTAAGAGGAAGAAGAGGATGAGGATGAGAAGGAAGAAGAGAAGGAAGAAGAGGAAGATGAAAGTGAGGTGGAAGAGGTAGAATAAGGAGAAGAGGAGAAGCTATGTAGTGATTTCTCATGAGGGCCAGGTCAAGTGTCATGTTTTAGCTGGTCAGTGTTCTTACCTTCTTATAGGCATTATGGAGCTCTGTATGTGCCCACAGAGAGTACAGGAGGACAGAGGCAGCTTTGCTGGCCTTGTTGGGGGCATAGCTGAAAAGACAGAGATGTTTCTGGGTCAGTGAGAATGTGCAGCTTTGGCCATTCCCTCACATTCCTCCAGTGTGGCTTCAACACTGCTGCACAAGGAGGGTTCGAGGGCCAGAGTTCACTTTTCAAGAAGTTCTTTCTCTTTCTCTCTCTCTCTCTCTCTCTCTCTCTCTCTCTCTCTCTCTCTCTCTCTCTCTTTTTCTTTCTTCCTTTCTTTTTTATAAATCACAAAGGTTGTGCTAATAAATAAATGATTTAAAAAGGAAAAATCCATGATATTTATATACATTTTAAAGCCTTTAATTACTTATAGACCCTTTACATTTATATAGTTATAAATATATACAACTGAAAATGTGCATGCATCTAAGACTAAAGGCCCTATCAATGCAGAATGAAGCAAGTTTTTCAAGTTAATATACACACTCTTGTGATAATACTTGCTAAAATGGTTTTAAAATCATTTGTGTCTTTAGCACAGGGCTGACAGAAGCTTACTCAGCCACAAATCTAATTCCCTACCACATTTGACAGTGGCTCTGACTTTTTATGTTCCTCTCCTTTCCTTTTCTTTCTTCCTTTCTTCCTTCCTTTCTTTCTTTCTTTCTTTCTTTCTTTCTTTCTTTCTTTCTTTCTTTCTTAGATATTTTCTTTATTTACATTTCAAATGCTATCCCCTTTCCTGGTTTCCCCTCCAAAAAGAACCCCTATTCCCTCTCCTCTTCCCCTGCACACCTACCCACCCTCTCCCACTTACTGGCCCTGGCATTCCCTTACATTGGGGCATAGAGCCTTCACAGGACCAAGGGCCTCTCCTCCCATTGATGACCGACTAGGCCATCCTCTGCTACATATGCAGCCAAAGTCATGAGTTCCACCATGTGTACTCTTTGGTTAGTGGTTTAGTCCCTGAGACCTCTGAGGGTACTGGTTAGTTCATATTATTGTTCCTCCTATGGGGCAGCAAACTCCTTCAGCTTCTTGGGTCCTTTTTCTAGCTCCTTCTTTGCGGACCCTGTGCTCAGTCCAATGGATGGCTGTGAGCCTCTACTTCTGTATTTGTCAGGCACTGGCAGAGCCTCTCAGGAGACAGCTATATCAGGCTCCTGTCAGCCAGAACTTCTTGGCATCCACAATAGTGTCTGTGTTTGGTGATTGTATATGGGATGGTTCCCCAGGTGGGGCAGTCTCTGGATGGTCTTCAGTCTCTGCTCCACACTTTGTCTCTGCTCCACACTTTGTCGTCTCTGCAACTCCTTCCATGGGTATTTTGATTCCCCCTTCTAAGAAGGATTGAAGTATCCACACATTGGTCTTCCTTCTTTTTGAGGTTCTTGTAGTTTGTGGATTGTATCTTGGGTACGCCAAGCTTCTGGACTAATAATCCACTTATCAGAGAGTACATACCATGTGTCTTACAGTGTTTTAGTGCCTAGGGACAGAGTCACTCAGAGTAAGCAAATTCTCTTACATTACAGCTCTTTTATATTCAAAGTTCTATAAGGTTCTTTAATGTCAAGGGTTTTGATATTCATAACATTTATCTGTACATTAGTTGTTTGGCACTTGAGTTTTTTTCATTTAAAAGATTTACTGTGGGACTCAGTTCTTTCCTTGCCCAATCACCAAGAACTAGAGGAGATGCAGTCCCTGTCTGTGATTCTACTTGTGGCTACGCTGCCCATAGGACCCAGGAAAGAGTAACTGCAGCTAGAGTACTTACACAATACAGGTGGCAGGAAATAGACAGTGATGGGCTGGTACTAAGAGACTTACCCTTCCCCTATGCTGATGGCCATAATTTTCTGCAGACCTCCGGTGTTCAGAAGGTCTCGTGCATTCTGGTAACTATTTTGCATTAAATTGTTCAATGTATAGCAAGCAGAGGCTGTAGTTTCAATGAGAAGGTCAGTACTTGGGACTGTGTCAGGAATTATAGAAACCAAATCTGGAAGAGTTTCTTTAGCTACAAATTGAAAGAAAAACAATATTGATTAGAAAGATTTTTCCTTTGGGAGAACATGTGTGTGTGTGTGTGTGTGTGTGTGTGTGTGTGTGTGTGTGTGTGTGTGTGTGGTATATGCACGTGAGTATTTGGTATGTGTGCCTCCTGCATGTGCATATGCAAGTCAAAGCAGACTGTCACCAGTCTTTCTTATTCCCTTTCCACCTACTGTTTTGAGACAGGTGACCCAGAAGCTTGTTTTCTGGGTGTGCTGGCTGGCCAGTGAGCTCTTAAGATCTGCCTATCCCACCTCCAAGTGCTGGGGTCACTGGCCACTGGTTAACAAATGTATGGAAACATGCTGAGTCTCTATAATCAAATCTAAAGATCTTTCCAGAGAGGACATCTTGCTCTCAGTGTGCTGAAAACCTTCCTGCAGAGTTAAGGTGACACAAATATCAAGAATTTTAAAATTTTATATTCTTCAACCGATTCCATTTCTGGCAATGCATGTATCACCTTAAGAGTGGAAAAAGACTTCTATAAAGATATTTTAGATAGAATTATATATATAATTTAAAACATCATAAAAGCATAACTGTCCTATAGGCATATCTTTGATAACTAAAATAAACTTGAAAAAATTTAAGCTTCTGGTTCAGTTCAAAAGAGGGCTTAACCGCCTTTCCTTAAGCCCAGGACCAATCCCCAGCAGATTGTTCACACTCCCTGGCTCTGCAGGACACACAAGTTATCTTCCCATCACTGACGAATTTCCCTAATGTATAATATTGGAAATAACACTCTTTCTCCACAGGTTGTCCTGAGTGAGTTCAGGAGTTAATGCACATTACTTTGGCCACATATACTAAGCTCTCAAAAGATGTTAAGTTATCATCAGAAGGTTAAACCACAGGCTGAAGACCTTGAAAACATGAGTACTCCTTTTACAATTTATGTGAACAACATGAAATAATTCTGAGCCAGGTAACAGGAAGGCCTGAGCTGCTCACGGAGAGATCTGCCAATCTCCTTCTCATCATCACACCAGGAGATCCCTTCCATAGACCAAGGCTGAGGAGCTGCAGCAATTAAAGAAGTTTTTTGTCATCTTTACTTGTCTTAGGACAATACATGTATCAATAAAATACATTCTATAATATACTATGGGATATCCACAATATATTGAGTCCTGCTGCCCCATCTCAATAAACTAACAAACAAATAAATGAAGATCTACCTAGCTAAAAATCTCATTAAAAACACAACATGTATTGAAATGGATTTTTTTACTTATTCTTGGTTACTAAAACTCAGAATCAAGATAGGTCTTATTGTTTAAATTACATATTGAAGATTAAGAAAATTTACAATTTTAAAACTACATGTATGTTGCTGACAAACATGTAGATGAATGGAGCAGCTGATGGGTGAGAGGTGTCATGTAGACTGCCCATCTTGCTAATTAATAGTGTGGTCTGCGATTTCTCTTCTGCAAGTAATCAAAGCAAATTAACAGAAAGTCTGGATATTAGAGGACAATCCAATGTCAGTGAATGAGGGCGCCTGTCCCAGATGCGGAATAGTAAAGTCAGGCTACTCACCACCTGCTTTCCTGCACTTGTGTGTATTCAGAATGCACCTATGGCTGGTAGACCTCAACTCACCAATTTCATTCTGCAGAGAAAGATTCCGTGACAGATTCCTCAGCAGGGAGACCGCGGTCTTTTTCACACTGGGATCACCCACATGCAGCATCTTCCGGGTGTGCTGAAGACCATTTTCCTTCTGGACAACCATACGAGCTACCGATGTGGGTATCTGTGGCGAGACACATCCTATAAATGCTATCACACTTGCTATCAGAGAACTTCTCTGTAGATTCCAAAGGTTAAGGGAGGACAAAAGCTAGAGCTGTAATGAAAGCAGTTTACAGATATTTTCTTTAAAATCTTTTTGATTTTCAATATAGTTGATAAAAATATTTTTCCAGTGTTTTTAAACAATTAAAAATTGGTTACCTTTTATTATTTTGCATCTGTATATAGGTAAAATAAGTCTGATATTACTTTGTGCTCCATGTAAAATTTTTAATGTTTGTATGTGTGTGTGTGTGTGTGTGTGTGTGTGTGTGCACGTTTCTGTAAATGCTTATAGAAGACAAAGGAGGATATCATGTGTGTTTGATCATCTTCCATTTTATTCCCTTGAGCCAGGGTTTCAGTGAACCTGAATTTTGGTGTTTCTGCTAGGCTGACCAGCAAGCTCTTGGAATCCACATGTTTTCATTACCTCAAGGTGGCCATGTTGGCTTTTTATGTGCGTGAAGCACAGTCAAATTAAGGTTCTTATGCTTGCAGATAAGCACATGTGACCACTGAGCATCTCCCAAGGTTTAAATAATATAAACTTAATTGGAGAGTATGTTTTCTAGCATCTTGAACTATTCAGCTACTATAAGCTCTTCTCTGTGGTCTTGGTAGATTTTGGCCACACAGATGCTGGCCACTCACAGTGAACCTGAGTCTTTGCTTTCCTGGATTGCCAACTGATGGAGGTGAGAAAACATGAGCTCCTTTATTACCGATTTGCTTCATTTACTGGCTGATAGCTTAGTTATAGTTCCTGTTACTTCTGGTTCAAATTTTGGTGATTAACATATTTCAACAAACTTATTTATTTATAAATTACAAACCCAATTCACTCTAAAAAGAAAATTGGGATTTTAAAGAAATGCTTTTACTAATCTTTGAGAATTTCATACAATGTATTTTGGTCATATTTATCCTTCCCTCCTAACTCCTTCCTGATCCACCCTCATATCCTCCCTACCTAGCCAACTTGGAGTGTTCTTCTTTTAAAAACCCTTCATATACCTGCCTCTCTAGTGTACCTACCAATGCATTTTAAACTTGCCTCGATTTATGACTTTCTTTGTTCTGTAAAACTATAAAAACTTCATGAACCTATGGAATTTGGGGAAACCTAAAGCTGTGCTCCCTGACCGTGGTCATTCATAATGGCTCCAGAATAAACTATCTTACTCATTTTTTAAAAAGAAAAAAAGAAAGAAAGAAGCTCATCAAATGCAATTGGTGCTGTTCAATTACTATTAGATGTGGGCCTGCCCTGGAGTATGGTTGACTTATCAGGGATCATAGCACTAGAGAAATTTAATTTTCTTTTTCTTGGTGGCTGTCAATAACAATATCTCCTCAGTTAGAGGTGGGACTCACCCCTACCACTGGGATTTTGTCTGGATTGAGTTTGTGTACATCTAATACATGCCCTCACATTCCCTGTGAGTTCATATGGATATGCAACTGCCATATTTCTACATATGTAGATAGATATTAGGCTTTTGAAAAAAGATAATCCGCATTTGCTAGTTGGATTACCTTTTCTCACCATGTAACTTGCTTTCTCTGAACTTGCTATGTAGACCAGGCTGCCCTTGAATTTACTGAGATCTATCTGCCTCTGAGTCCTGAGCACTGGGATTAAAGTATGTGCCACTATACTGGTATGGATTTCTGTAATTTGTGTATCTGAGACTACTGCTGGCTCAGGTTTAGGAAAAAATCTTACTGAGGATCTAAATACTGATCTGGACCTTTTTAGCATCAAGAGATCTCAGAACTATAGCCTTAGATTGTATCTGTGACTTTATATTAAACTTCTGTTTGAAGCTAATATGAGGATACTATGACAAAATTCTTGTGATTCTTAACCATTCTTCAGGATGTTTATCATTTATTGTCTCATATAAACAGTTTGCCTCCTACCACCTGCATTCTTCATTTTCTCAACTCTACTCTCTAGACTTGAGTCTCTTTATTTTTGTTTTATGTTTTTTGAGACAGGGTTTCTCTGTATAGCCCTGGCTTTCCTGGAACTCATTCTGTAGACCAGGCTGACCTCAAATTAAGAAATCCGCCTGCTTCTGCCTCCCAAGTGCTGGGACTAAAGGCGTGCGCCACCACTGCCTGGCTATTGAGCCTCTTAATATAGAGCTACAGACGGGTAGTGGAATACCAATCTCTAAGACTGCTTTTGTGTTTGAACCAATATTACTAGAAAAGTAGCATATCACTTTACTAGAATGTCAAACTTTCAATGGTTCAAGAAGTTTGTCTTTCAACAATTGTTCTCTGTGAAGATTCTTTCCCCAAGAGCTATCCAGAGAGGAACGTATTTATTATGAACAATCCCAGACCTTGGGTCAAGAGGAAGGATAGGAACTGCATTCTTCTTTTTCCAACATGCCATCTAGACATATACTTCTTCTGAAGGCTATGAAGACTGGCTCTCAGCATTCTCTGCTTCCTATTCACGGAGCTGAGCAGACAAACCTCTTCACACTTCCCAAGACTACCCACTCACACTTCCCAAGACTACCCACTCACACTTCCCAGGACTAACCACTCACACTTCCCAGGACTAACCACTCACACTTCCCAGGACTACCCACTCACACTTCCCAGGACTACCCACTCACACTTCCCAGGACTAGCCATTCACACTTCCCAGGACTACCCACTCACACTTCCCAGGACTACCCACTCACACTTCCCAGGACTAACCA